>NC_057800.1:229277313-229388517 GCF_018294505.1 Triticum aestivum
CCTTAAATCAGTTGTTTCAACTCCTTTAAGTCTCGGGGGCTACTGGCATATGGTTATCATAGTCAGACAAAGCGAATTTACATGCACATCTTTCAAATGTTGCTTTGTGGCCCTGTTAATCCCATCTCGAGCAGCCCGGATATATGCATCGGCTGAGCTGAAGGTGTGAAACAACTCTTCTAAAAAGCCAGGGTCTTGTAAAATGGCCCGGCGGCGCCGATGATTCCTGGCATTCTCCACTTCCGAGTTGGTGACGGATACATCATCTGAGTCCTCGACGGGAGGACAGTCCGGCGTCGCCCTTGCATCAGTCCCCGTCTTCATGGCAGGATCTGAATCCTGGTTGTGGGATGTACGGCCACTTGAACCTCCGGATATAGTCCGGCGCACCTTCCTCCTGACACATGGAAAACATGAAGGTCACGATTGGACGTGACTGCTCAGGTGCAGGTTGGTGAATCCATACCTCTTCAATGAAGGCATGGCCGTGTCTTCGTTCGCTTTCCTCTTGGAAGGCTTGCCCGGCGCGGGAGCCGATCTCTTCGAAATCGCAGAATGTCTCCCCTGTGAAGCACGATACAGTGCGGTGGGTGAGGCAGAATAAGAGCACTCTTTTAGAGAAGGTGTTTCTTAATTATTTACATGTGAAGCAGGAAGAAGGCCAGGGTAGTCGGCGGTGATGGCCACTTCTGTGCCGTCATAGCTTGTCTGGTAAAACACTCCCCCCGCAAGCACCACGAATATATCCAGATCCGCTTCAAACCCAGGATCTAGCTCCCGGTTGTGGATCTCCGGCTGTGGGGCAGGACTATGAAGTCCTTCGGTGACCTTCCACCAATGCTGTCATAACAAACATACTTGAAATTTATCAAAAGTAATCCGGAAGGGGAATAGTGGAATAGAGCGGTCGAAGCTTACCCAACTGGGAGGATCATACATAGAATACCCATCTCTGCGCTCAATGCGAAGAAACTTCTCTTCCTCCCCTTTAAGCAGCCCGGTCAATATTTTGGCCAGAGCGATGGGGGTATTCGGACCCTTCCGGCCATAGCGGGAGGCGTCATCCTCTCCATTGTAGTGCCACATGGTCAGCCCTCTATATTGTAACGGCTGAACCCCTCGCACTATGGAGGTCGCCATTACCACGATTATTGTGAGTCCAGACTGAGCGAGCGTCTTTATCTTGCTCATAAGCTGGCAAACTTCTGCGCTGTCATCCTCTTCAGGACTCCGGGGACGCCAACTGTGGTGTTTCTTCAGAGGAACGCATGCAAATTCAGGAAGACCCTTTTGAACTGGGTCAGGAAGCGCGACGTCCTCAATATAGAACCATTCGGAAGGCCGTTCTTTGGATGCCTTCCTTGGTGTGTCGGACAGATATCCAGTATTGGCGATGCGCCATACTTTGGCTCCGCCCACTTCAAATATTGACCCCTCGTGATTACGCGGGACAAGATAGAACAACTTCCTCCACAGCTCGAAATGAGCCTCGATACCCAGGAATAGTTTGCATAAAGCGACGTAACCCGCAATGTGCAGAATGGAGGCAGGGGTGAAGTTGTGCAGTTGGAGGCCATAGTATTCCAAAAGCCCTCGGAGGAACGGGTGAATGGGAAATCCAATGCCCCTTAGCAGGTAGGGGACGAAACATACTCGCTCTCCCCCGGATAGATTGGGGAAGTCCTCTGCCTGAATCTCACCGTTGAAGGAATCTAGCCCCGCTCGAACAGAAACTAGATCTGCGGGGGGGGGGGGAAGAAATCCATGCGTCTGCAGCATCGTCAATTCACTGTGGGACACTGAACATCTCTCCCACTGGCCTTTCTCTGGGCTGGAACGGGTGGAGGAGCTGGGAGCACTAGCCATGCTGGAATGGTTTCTCCTAAGCAGTTTCCGGGGATTTCCTCTGCGTGGTGCCGAATGGATCTAGGATCCAATCTCTTTAATATGTTCTCTTCCTTGCATGGACGGGGTGTTATGTGCAAAAATACCCTAACCTTCCACCTTCGCTTGACACGTGGAAGGCGAAGTTATTTAACGAGCAGAACCCGAGGGGAGCGACATTGAACTGGTGGTCGAATACATCACTTGCAGATCATTAAAGGAGGAACCCGCCTTGCAATGTCGAAGACAATTTGTGTGCCGAACACCTCGCTATTGAAAGACTGGTTTGGGGGCTACTGAGGGAGTCCTGGACTAAGGGGTCCTCGGGCGTCCGTCCTATTATCCATGAGCCGCACTGATGGGCTGTGAAGACATGAAGGCCGAAGACTGTACCTGTGTCCGGATTGGACTCTCTGTAACACCCTCGATGCGACTATATCTCCCACGTGTCGAGGCATGACTTAGAGGCATAATAGCATTGAAGGCATATGTCGCAAGTTAGGCAATCTTCACAACATCCCATGTAATAGAGATAATAAAAGGGGAGATAACATAGTTGGCTTACACTCGCCATGTCAATCAAGTACATAAATAACATTACATCATCCAAACACTCATGGCCCGACTACGGCGCCAAAATAAAAGATAACCCAACATGCGACACGGTCCCGATCACCCCCAACTGGGCACCACTACTGATCATCAGGAAAGGAAACATAGTAACGTTGAGAGTCTTCGTCGAACTCCCACTTGAGCTCAAACGCGTCTCCTGGAGTGGAATCATCAGGCCCTGCATCTGGTGTAATAGTAATCTGTGAGCCACAGGGACTCAGCAATCTCGCACCCTCGCGATCAAGACTATTTAAGCTTATAGGTAAGGTAAGGTAAATATAAGTGGAGCTGCAGCAAGCGACTAGCAAATATGGTGGCTATCTTATTCGCAAAAGAGAGCGAGAAGAGGAGGCAAAGAGCGAGCGAGAAACTAGAGAACAACCTGCGCAAGCATTACTCCAACACCGTGTCCACTTCCCGGACTCCGCCGAGAAGAGGCCATCACGGTAACACACTCAATTGATTCATTTTAATTAAGTTAAGGCTCAAGTTATCTACAACCGGACATTAACAAATTCCCATCTGCCCATAACCGCGGGCACGGCTTTCGAAAGTTCAAATCCCTGCAGGGGAGTCCCAACTTAGCCCATGACAAGCTCTCACGGTCGACGAAGGAATAGACCTCCTCCCAAGACGTTCCGATCAGACTCGGTATCTCGGTTCTTCAAGACACTTCGACAGGTTAAAATAAGACCAACAACACCGCCCGAATGTGCCGACAAATCCCGATAGGAGCTGCACATATCTCGTTCTCAGGGCACACTCAGATGAGACATCCTACGAGTAAAACCAACCCTCAAGTTTCCCCGAGGTGGCCCCGCAGTCTACTCGGTTGGACCAACACTTAGAGGAGCACTGGCCCGAGGGAGGTTTAAATAAGATGACCCTCGGGCTCCGGAAACCCAAGGGAAAAAGAGGCTAGGTGGCAAATGGTAAAACTAAGGTTGGGCATTGCTGGAAAAGCTTTAATCAAGGCGAACTATCAAGGGGTTCCCATTATAACCCAACCGCGTAAGGAACGCAAAATCCGGGAACATAACACCGATATGACGGAAACTAGGGTGGCAAGAGTGGAACAAAACACTAGGCGGGAGGCCGAGCCTTCCACCCTTTACCAAGTGTATAGATGCATTAAGATAACATGGCAATATAATGATATCCCAACAAGTAAACAAAGGTTCCAACAAGGAACGGCCTCCAATCTTCACCTGCAACTAGCAACGCTATAAGAGGGGTTGAGCAACGCGGTAACATAGCCAATCAATGGTTTGCTAGGACATGGTGGGTTAGAGGTTTGACATGGCAATTTGGGAGGCTTGAAAGCAAGTTGTAGGCATCGTAGCATTGGCATAGCAAAAGAGCGAGCAATCTAGCATAGCAAAGATAGTAGTGATTTTGAGGGTATGATCATCTTGCCTGCACAGTAGTCAGAGTTGACTGGATCCTCGAAAGCAAACTCAACGGGCTCCTCGTTAGCGAACTTGTCTCCCGGCTCTACCCAAACAAGACAAACAAGCAACAAAGACACAATCAACCACGTGCAAGGATCAAACAACATGATGCAATGATGATATGCTATGCGGGATGCGATGCGGGATGCATATGCAAGATGTGACAAGGAATGCAAGAACCTGGCCTCAACTTGGGAATCCAAGTGTGCCACTGGAAAGATGATATGAAATCGCTTGAAAACGATATAAAGAACGCCGGAATCGGAGTTACGGTTTGGAAATGGCAAGCGATTCAAATATGACACCGGTCTGCGATTTACAGCAAGTAGCCAACTAAATGCAACGAAATGAACATGCTACAGCACGCAAACATGACAACAAAATACATGGAAGGGATGCATACAAGATTCTTAACAGAAGTCTAGCACTGAGCTACGGCCAATTCATCCATTAACAGGTTCAAAAAAGCATGGCAAAAATGCATATGGCAAACAGATCTCAGACTTAGTGAAATTAACACTTGTCTGGAATTTCAGATCAGGTAGCACTCTTCGGAGCCACAAAAATACATGCTACAGGACCTGAACATGACAAAGTAAAGCATGGAATGGAGCTACTCAAAGAGCTTAACAAAAGTCCCTTAGTGACCTTGAGCCAAAAGGGATCAGAAAATACAATTGCAAGCATGTGAACATAGCAAAAACATAATCAGTTTTCAGACTTAGTGAAAACTGGAACATGCTGAAACATATCTCAAGTAGGCATGTTTACGAGCTCGATGCACTCACTACGGTGCAAGTCATGACAAGCTAAGCATACACCTATCAATAATACACAAAATTCAAGCTAGAAAATGCAAGAACAATAACATAGCATGCACGGATCAACTACAACATCATCGGCAAAATTGCAAACAAGTTGACAATCTGCCTAGATTCACAAAGTAGCAAAAGTAGAGCTCGATTGACTCAAGCTAGGGTGCTCGATAATTGCAAACAAAGACATGGATGGATAGATCACTACAATATTAACAAAACATCCTTACTGATCATCCTCAAAAGAGGCACGGATCACTAGGAAACAACATGAACATATGGTCATATGAGATAAACAGCTCAAGGACTTAGTGGAAATGCCAAGTCCCTGAAATCAGAATTACCAAGTGCACCACTTTGCAAGCTTGTACTAGTCACCACACACATCACAAAATTACATAGGTTGCACCTCTGGAAAGATGACAAAACCCTTAACAAAACATATGTAGAGCACATGGGCATATCATGCACACATTAATCATGGCAAAATGACAAAAAGCTAAATAGAGTAGCAGATCTGACAATTAACTCAAGTAGCCCTCTTCTAACAGCATTTCTGGCATCAAGATGAACTCAAATTAAAATGATGCAATGGAATGAAATGATGTACTCTCTGAGATGAACATTTTGATATGCTATATGCCCAAATCGGAGCTACAGATGCAAAGTTACAAGGCCATGCACAGGAGCATATGGATCTGCGGAAACAGGGACTTAGAAGAAAAAAACGACCTAGGGTTTACTGTTCATCCCGATCTGGATCGGGCACGAAATCCGAGGTTCAACGCCGGGGCTCGCCGGAGTTCTTGCCGGGCGACGAGGGAGAGGACGCCGGGGCTTCGGGCGCCGACGACCAAGGCGACGAGGGGCGGAGGCGGTGGCCGTGGCCGTGGCGGCGAGCACTGCGGTGGCCGGCGATGGCGGCGGTGTCGCCGGGCGGCGATGGCGCGAAGGCGGCGGGCGGGCGGACTCGACGAGGTGGCGGCGGAGCGGCGGGCACCGACACCAGCGTCGGGGGCGAGGAGGCGCGGGGCGGCACTGGCGGCTGCGGGCGCGTGGGCCGGGGAGGGCTCCCCGCGGGCCCTGCGGGCTTCGGCCGCGGCGCGGTGAAGTGGGGCACGGCCCGGTGACGTGGGCGCAGCGATTGGGCGAGGGGTCGGCGGCGGACGTGTCCGGCCCGGACGGACGTGTCCGGCCGGCGCGGAGGCGATTTTTTAGGGTTTTGTACGAGGGGGATCCGGATTTCGGGGAAGGGGTCTACATATAGGCATAGAGGGAGCTAGGAGAGTCCAAATGAGGTGCGGTTTTCGGCCACGCGATCATGATCGAACGCTCTAGATGATGGAGCAGGTTTAGGTGGGTTTTGTGCCAAATTGGAGGGGTGTTGGGCTGCAACACACACGAGGCCTTTTCGGTCCCTCGGTTAACCGTTGGAGTATCAAACGAAGTCCAAATGATACGAAACTTGACAGGCGGTCTACCGGTAGTAAACCAAGGCCGCTTGGCAAGTCTCGGTCCAATCCGGAACTGTTTAATCCCCACACACGAAAGAAAGCTAGAAAAGACCACCGGAGGAGAACGAAGCGCCGGAATGCAATACGGACAACGGGGGAAATGCTAGAATGCATGAGACGAACACGTATGCAAATGCAATGCACATGATGACATGATATGAGATGCATGACAACGAAAACAACACACGGAGACAAAGACCCGAACCCGAGAAAATAAAATAACTTAACGCCGGAAACGGCAAGAGTTGGAGTACAAATTGGGAAAGTTACATCCGGGGTGTTACACTCTCCTTGGCGTGGAAGGCAAGCTTGGTGACCGACTATGAAGATTCCTTCTTATGTAACCGACTCTGTGTAACCCTAGATCCTAGACGCACCCGGGTATTACCTCCATAGAGAGGGCCCGAACCTGGGGAAACATCGTGTCCCCCATCTCCTGTTACTATCGATCCTAGACGCATAGTTTGGGACCCCCTACCCGAGATCCGCCGGTTTTGACACCGACATGCGTGCTCACTGTTACTGCCCCTCAAAGGTATGTGGGCGCCCACCCCGGTTCCATGAAGCTGACTGGGATTGTGCCGAGCTGCTCCGTTCCCGACGAAGTGGGCATGGAAGACACATGGTATGATTTTCACCCCAGTATGGTGCACGGGGACTCCAAGGAGCTTCACCTGGACATATGCATTACCAAGTGAAATGTTGATCATTAGTCTTCGCTCAATGTAATAGGATGTCTAAGCATGTGGAGACTTCTTATTTATATAGTATAGAACCTTCCATGCATGATATTGCTCTATTAGAGTATCGTGCTTGAGTAAAAGTGTATCCATTTATGGTTTAGTCTAGAATCTTCCTTGTATGCTTTTGCTCCATTAGAGTTCTCACTTGCCATTTATGAGATTAACTGGGAATTTTTACTAGAGTATTGGTGAAAGACTTATGATGAACCATTTCTTACATCTCCTCTGCCCCCTTCCAACTCATCCTGATTTAATCCCTCCGTCTAGGTGTATAAGAGCATGGTTAATACTTAATAGTATAGCCAAATGTTGACTATAAGAAAGTGCCATGTCATATGTAGCCAACATGAATAACAATCGATACTCAAAAACTAATTCTTAAATATCATTTCTTGCAAAGCAGAATCAGTGTTATTTGTTGACAAGTTTTGGATGCAGGTTGAATAGTTGAACGCTTTTGTTTGCAAAAGATACTTTTTATCTATTTCACCCAAATGTTTGTGAGCTCTAGAGAAGAAATAATATTCGAAGAAACCTATCGATACTCATTACACATGAGATGACCCCCACATCCTTTGTCAAAATAAACAAGTCCCCGATCAATGCATTTCACTATTCCGTGCAATGCACGGGCACCTTACTATATATTAGTACGACCACAAATTTAACTAACATTATATATAGTACAATAAATGCTCATGCATGTCACCAAGAATTATATCATTGAAAACTATATTCAAAAACGAATCCAACGATATATTTTTTGTTGACATGCACTAACATTTTGTCAATTAAACCTTCAGTCAAATTCAATGGGGGACTAATAAACCATGACCGAGGTAGTACTAGTGTAGAGGGCGGCACTGCACGGGAGTCTCATCCCGCTCGTGGCGCGACATTAAAGCTGTCATATCACAAGACCCCACCACTCCCAGTAATAAGTGGCCTGGTAAAATAAACGGACAAGCAACCATCACATCCCTTCGTCTTTTTTGCATTTCATCTCTCTGCATTTACTTTCTCCGGTTCATCTCGCACACTCGATCCCTAGCTACTACTCCTAGTATCCCTAGCTACTACTCCTAGGGCCAGTTCTTTTGGCGGCTTAAAAAATAAGCCATCTCTTTCCCATCTTTTCCCATAAGACTAGTCCCAATGGAGAGTAACATAAGGCGCCTCACTCATTTATTTGGGATTCAAAACTACTAGTACCTCCGTCCTGGTTTATTCGTCACCATTGTAATTTGTGCTAAATTTTGACCAAAGATTTAACTGATAAAATGTTAGTGCATGTGACATGCATAAACATTTCATTAGTTAAATTTATGGTTAAAATTTGACACAGGTTACAATGGGGACCGATAAACCAGGACGAAGGTACTCCCTCCTTTCCGGTTTATAGGTCTTATCTCGGAATTTTAGTTTTTCCATTTTATAAGGCTCAATTTGGCTGTTCCCCATCACAAGTTCAGATTCCAAGGTGCATGAAATCATTGCATGCAAGTATTAAGAGAAAATTGACCAATGCATGTACTTTATGCCTGCATGCATTGCAATTAATGCATTGGTAAACATATTTTTTTGAGGAAAACAAGAGCATTAATTGGGTACTTTTTCAAACTACAAAAAGTATTCCACCACTCACCATCTACCTTGGTTGGTGATATTTTTGAATTGAGCCCTATAAACCAGAAAGGAGGGAGTAGTAGTTATCGGATTCCTAATCTAGAAGCGTAAAAGAACTAGCCCCTAGTACTCCTAGTAGTAGTACTCAAGTTGGAATTCCAATTGCACGGCACAACTTGTTAGGCAGAAAATTTGATACAAGGTGTAAGAAGCGGTTTGGGAATTTGCATGCCTTCCCGACCAGCGAGATACTCCGTACAAAGTACAATAGAGAAAAAACTATTGGGGAACACAGTATTTCAAAAAATTCCTACGATCACACAAGATCTATCTATGAGATGCATAGTAACAAGATGGGCAGAGTGTGTCCACGTACCCTTGTAGACCGAAAGCGGAAGCGTTATGTTAACGCTGTTGATGTAGTCATACTCTTCGCGATTCAATCACGATCCAACCGATCAAGTACCGAATGCACGACACCTCCGAGTTCTGCACACGCTCAGCGCGATGACGTCCCTCGAGCTCTTGATCCAGCAGAGGTTCGGGGATGTAGATGAGTTCCGTCAGCACGATGGCGTGATGATGGTGTTGATGATGTGATCCAAGCAGGGCTTTGCCTAAGCACTACAACAATGTGATCTGAGGTGTAATCTGTGGAGGGGGGCACCGCACATGGCTAAGAAAATTGATCTTATGTGTTCTAGGGTGCCCCCTGCCTTCATAAAAAAAGGAGGAGAGGGGGAGGCCGGCCGGCCCCTGTAGGGCGCGCCAGGAGAGAGGAGTCCTACTAGGACTCCAAGTCCTAGTAGGATTCCACTTGGTGGAAGGGTGAAGAAGGAAGGGAGAGGGAGAGGGAGAGGGAAAGGGGGACGCCGCCCCCTTCCCCTAGTACAATTTGGACTGCCAAGGGGGGCAAGCGGCCGGCCCCTTGCGGCCCTTCTCTCTCTCTACTAAGGCCCATTAAGGCCCATTAGTTCCCCGGGGGGGAGGGGGGTTCCGATAACCCTCCAGCACTTCGATAGTTACCCCGTACCTCTCGGAACTCATCCGATGTCCAAATAACATCGTCCAATTTATCATTATTTATGTCTCGACCATTTCGAGACTCCTCGTCATGTCCGTGATCTCATCCGGGACTCCAAACAACATTCAATCATCAAAACACATAACTCATATAATACAAATCGTCATCGAACGTTAAGCATGCGGACCCTATGGGTTCGAGAACTATGTAGACATGACCGAGACACATCGCCGGTCAATAACCAATAGAGGAACCTAGATGTTCATATTGGCTCCTACATATTCTATAAAGATCTTTATTGGTCAAACCGCATAACAACATATGTTATTCCCTTTGTCATCGGTATGTTATTTGCCCAAGATTCGATCGTCGGTATTCTCATACCTAGTTCAATCTCGTTACCGACAAGTCTCTTTACTCGTTCCATAATGCATCATCCCGTAACTAACTCGTTAGTCACATTGCTTGCAAGGCTTAAAGTGATGTGCATTATCGAGAGGGCCTAGAGATACCTTTCTGATACAAAGTGACAAATCCTAATCTCGATCTATGCCAACTCAACAAACACCATCGGAGACACCTGTAGAGCATCTATATAATCACCCAGTTACATTGTGACGTTTGATAGCACACAAAGTGTTCCTACGGTATTCGGGAGTTGCATAATCTCATAGTCAGAGGAATATGTATAAGTCATGAAGAAAGCAATAGCAATAAAACTAAACGATCATTATGCTAAGCTAATGGATGGGTCTTGTCCATCACATCATTCTCTAATGATGTGATCCCATTCATCAAATGACAACACATGTCTATGGTTTAGGAAACTTAACCACCTCTGATTAACAAGCTAGTCAAGTAGAGGCATAGTAGGGATATTTTGTTTGTCTATGTATTCAGACATGTACCAAGTTTCCGGTTAATAAAATTCTAGCATGAATAATAAACATTTACCATGATATAAGGAAATATAAATAACAACTTTATTATTGCCTCTAGGGCATATTTCCTTCAGTCTCCCACTTGCACTAGAGTCAGTAATCTAGATTACATAGTAATGATTCTAACACCCATGGAGTCTTGGTGTTGATCATGTTTTGCTCGTGAGAGAGGCTTAGTCAACGGGTCTGAAACATTCAGATCCATATGTATCTTGCAAATCTCTATGTCTCCCTCCTTGACTTGACCACGGATTGAAGCGTCTCTTGATGTGTTTGGTTCTCTTCTGAAATCTGGATTTCTTCGCCAAGGCAATTGCTCCAGTATTGTCACAAAAGATTTTCATTGAACCCTAATGCACTAGGTATTACACCTAGATCGGATATGAACTCCTTCATCCAGACCCCTTCATTTGCTGCTTCCGAAGCAGCTATGTATTCCGCTTCACACATAGATCCCGCCACGACGCTCTTCTTGGAACTGCACCAACTGACAGCTCCACCATTCAATATAAATACGTATCCGGTTTGACTTAGAGTCATCCGGATCAGTGTCAAAGCATGCATTGACGTAACCATTTACGACGAGTTCTTTGTCACCTCCATAAACAAGAAACATATCCTTAGTCCTTTTCAGGTATTTCAGGATGTTCTTGACCACTCTCAAGTGATCCACTCCTGGATTACTTTGGTACCTCCCTGATAAACTTATAGCAAGGCACACATCAGGTCTGGTACATAGCATACATGATAGAACCTATGGCTGAGGCATAGGGAATGACCTTCATTTTCTCTCTATCTTCTGCAGTGGTCAGGCATTGAGTCTGACTCAACTTCACACCTTGTAACACAGGCAAGAACCCTTTCTTTGACTGATCCATTTTGAACTTCTTCAAAACTTTATCAAGGTATGTGCTTTGTGAAAGCCCAATTAAGCGTCTTGATCTATCTCTATAGATCTTGATGCTCAATATATAAGAAGCTTCACCGAGGTCTTCCATTGAAAAATTCTTATTCAAGTATCCTTTTATGCTATCCAGAAATTATGTATTATTTCCAATCAACAATATGGCATCTAATATTATATTAGAAACGCTACAGAGCTCCCACTCACTTTCTTGTAAATACAGACTTCTCCAAAAGTCTGTATAAAACCATATGCTTTGATCACACTATCAAAGCGTATATTCCAACTCCAAGAGGCTTGCACCAGTCCATAAATGGATCGCTATATCTTGCACACTTTGTTAGCACCTTTTGGATCGACAAAACCTTCTGGTTGCGTCATATACAACTCTTCTTTAAGGTATCCATTAAGGAATGCAGTTTTGACTTCCATTTGCCAAATTTCATAATCATAAAATGCGGTAATTGCTAACATGATTCGGACAGACTTAAGCATTGCTACGGGTGAGAAGGTCTCATCATAGTCAACTCCTTGAACTTGTCGAAAACCTTTCGCAACAAGTCGAGCTTTGTAGATAGTAACATTACTGTCAGCGTCAATCTTCTTCTTGAAGATCTATTTATTCTCTATTGCTTGCTGATCATCGGGCAAGTCAACCAAAGTCCACACTTTGTTCTCATACATGGATCCCATCTCAGATTTCATCTCCTCAAGCCATTTCGCGGAATCTGGGCTCATCATCGCTTCCTCATAGTTCGTAGGTTCGTCATGGTCAAGTAACATGACCTCCAGAACAGGATTACCGTATCACTCTGGTGCGGATCATACTCTAGTTGACCTACGAGGTTCGGTAGTAACTTGATCAGAAGTTTCATGATCATCATCATTTGCTTCCTCACTAATTGGTGTAGGAATCACTGGAACTGAATTCTGTGATGAACTAGTTTCCAATTCGGGAGAAGGTACAATTACCTCATCAAGTTCCAATTTCCTCCCACTCACTTATTTTGAGAGAAACTCCTTCTCTACAAAGGATACATTCTTAGCAACGAATATCTTGCCTTCGGATATGTGATAGTAGGTGTACCCAACAGTCTCCTTTGGGTATCCTATGAAGACACATTTCTCCGGTTTGGGTTCGAGCTTATCAGGTTGAAGCTTTTTCACATAAGCATCGCAGCCCCAAACTTTAAGGAACGACAGCTTAGGTTTCTTGCCAAACCATAGTTCATATGGTGTCGTCTCAAAGGATTTAGATGGCGCCCTATTTAACATGAATGCAGCCGTCTCTAAAGCATAACCCCAAAATGATAGCAGTAAATTAGTAAGAGACATCATACATCGCACCATATGTAATAAAGTACGGTTACGACGTTCGGACACACCATTACGCTTTGATGTTCTAGGTGGCGTGAGTTGTGAAACTATTCCACATTGTTTCAAATGAAGACCAAACTCGTAACTCAAATATTCACCTCCATGATCAGATCGTAGGAACTTTATTTTCTTGCTACGATGTTTTTCCACTTCACTATGAAATTCGTTGAACTTCTCAAATATTGCAGATTTATGTTTCATCAAGTAGATATACCCATATCTACTCAAATCATCTGTGAAGGTCAGAAAATAACGATACCCACCGCGAGCCTCAACACACATCGAACCGCATACATCAGTATGTATTATTTCCAATAAGTCAGTTGCTCACTCCATTGTTCCGGAGAACGGAGTCTTGGTCATCTTGCCCATGAGGCATGGTTGGCAAGCATCAAGTAATTCATAATCAAGTGATTCCAAAAGCCCATCAGCATGGAGTTTCTTCATGCGCTTTACACCAATATGACCTAAACGGCTATGCCACAAATAAGTTGCACTATCATTATTAAATTTGCATCTTTTGGCTTCAATATTATGAATATGTGTATCACTACAATCGAGATTCAACAAAAATAGACCACTCATCAAGGGTGCATGACCATAAAAGATATTACTCATATAAATAGAACAACCATTATTCTCTGATTTAAATGAATAATTGTCTTGCATCAAACAATATCCAGATATAATGTTCATGCTCAACGCTGGCACCAAATAACAATTATTTAGGTCTAAAACTAATCCTGACAGTAGATGTAGAGGTAGCGTGCCATCGGCGATCACATCAACTTTGGAACCATTACCCACGCGCATCGTCACCTCGTCCTTAGCCAATCTTTGTTTAATCTGTGGCACCTATTTGAAGTTGCAAATATGAGCAACAGAACCAGTATCAAATACCCAGATGCTACTATGAGCATTAGTAAGGTACACATCAATATAGCAAATATACCTTTCACTCTGCCATCCTTCTTATCCGCCAAATACTTGGGGCAGTTCCGCTTCTAGTGGCCAATCCCTTTGAAGTAGAAGCACTCAGTCTCAGGCTTAGGTCTAGACTTGGGCTTCTTCCCTTGAGCAGCAACTGGCTTGCTGTTCTTCTTGAAGTTCCCCTTCTTCCCTTTTCCCTTTTTCTTGAAACTAGTGGTCTTGTTAACCATCAACACTTGATGCTCCTTCTTGATTTCTACCTCCGCAGCCTTTAGCATTGCGAAGAGCTTGGGAATTGTCTTTTCCATCCCTTGCATATTATAGTTCATCACGAAGCCTTTATAGCTTGATGGAAGTGATTGAAGAACTCTGTTAATGACACTATCATCAGGAATATTAACTCCCAGCCGAGTCAAGTGGTTGTGGTACCTAGACATTCTGAGTATGTGTTCACTGACAGAACTATTCTCCTCCATTTTGCAGCTATAGAACTTGTTGGAGACTTCATAACTCTCAACTTGGGCATTTGCTTGAAATATTAACTTCAACTCTTGGAACATCTCATATGCTCCATGACGTTCAAAGCGTCTTTGAAGTCCTGATTCTAAGCTGTAAAGCATGGCACACTGAACTATCGAGTAGTCATCAGCTTTGCCCTGCCAGACGTTCATAACGTCCAGACTTGCTCCAGCAGCGGGTCTTGCACCTAGCGGTGCTTCCAGGAGGTAATTCTTCTGTGCAGCAATGAGGATAATCCTCAAGTTACGGACCCAGTCCGTGTAGTCATCTAAATGATCACGTACTAAGTTCATGATAAATTAAAGTTCAATTAATCATATTACTTAAGAACTCCCACTTAGATGGAGTAGTTCATATCACGTGATCCATGTCAACTAAACCATGTCGGACCATCACGTGAGATGGAGTCGTTTTTAATGGTGAACATCACTATGTTGATCATATCTACTATTTGATTCACATTCGACCTTTCGGTCTCAGTGTTCCAAGGCCATACACTACTTGAGGATGCTTCTAACGTGACACTACGATTAGAAACTCTTTGAAGAAACTGTGTGCAATGCATTAATCACAAATGGGGATGTAAAAAACTGTCAAAAAAGGTGTGAAATGTTTGCGATGGAGGATGCATCAAACACGGTTCAAATTTTAGTTGCGTGTGCGATGCAGGGCACACGGTTAACCCGTTTAAACTGTTTGCGATGAGGCAGAACAATAGAAACTGGCAGCCATATCAATGTGTGTGTGCGATATACGGCATACAGTTCGCTCCGATGAACCATTTGCTATTAGGGAGTGCAACATAAACGGTTAGCCAGATCAAGGTGTGTGTGATATAGGGCATACGGTTCACTCAGACGAACTGTTTTCGATTAGTGAATGCAACGAAAACAGTTCAACTTAACAAGATGTGTGTGATACGTGGCAAACAGCCGACTCAGATGAACCATTCGCGATGAGAATTTACAACACAGACGGTTAATACAGTTAGTTCATGTGTGATTCTGTGTGTACAAAAAACTTTGAAAAATGCAAACTAGTTGCTTGCGGTGGCTAGGAGTATCGCACACGATGCGTCTGTGAGTACTCGTGTGCGATGATTAGTAAGTTACACATGCATTTCCTTATGTTAACACTTGTGTGATAAATAACATGTGGAAACTACGTGGTCAACCTTCTACCATCAATAAATTTTGACCTTGTTTCTCGTCACATTGTTGATTACAACGCAATAAGTTATTGCAAATATGTTCACACCTATCAAACTAATATGTGTTCACACTTAGCACTGGGCCATAAAAACTACCCACTCGAAAATTACTTCACAATTCCTCTCCTCGTCACCCACAAAACTGATTTTTTTTCTGTCAAGTCGTTCCGCCATGACCGGTAGGAGGAGTTTAGGGTGACATAGAACTAGGCAGCAAAGACCAAGGCCGTGGAAGCTCTAGAGAGGTCAAACCGCGAAGCTGCAGCCACAACAGAGATGTCCCGGCGCGCCGCGGATCCCTCGAACGAGCTCTCACGGGCACGCGAGGGCTCTCACAAGCGCATTCGCGGCGTCGGCCATCGCGACGAGCCGGCATTCCGGAAGTCCTTCACCAGCGACGACGACATTCTCGCTGGCATCACTACGTAGTAGGAGCTGGTCGACGGCTTGATGAAGCCACTCAAGATCAGCGATGCCTTGGTTGACAAGGCGACTGGCCTCGTCGAGCAACTCATGGGTGACAATGCGAAGCTCCTCAAGTTGGTCACCGAGAAGGAGGAGGAGGCCGCTAGCTGGAAGATGCTGCATGAGCAGAGCAGTGCCTCGGAGATGACGCTAAAAGCGGTCGGCGAGGAACGAATGGTTGCCTTGAGGAAGCTCCGAATCAAGTGCGAGCAGGAGGTCGAGGAATCCATGGCTGCTTTCAATCAAAGTCGTGAGGAATTGAAGAAGGAGCTGGAGGATTTTGCCGCCCGGTGATCCATCGACGAGTAGAGACAATAGCGACCCAGATCATTGTCTGTAATTTCCTTCTTCTCCTGCCCCCGTGTCTTCCGGGCTTTGCCGCATGTGGCATTTTAAATTATCCAGAATATGTAAGACAATTATTATCTGCGCCATTGTAAATTTGTCATCGTATTATCCGTTGCCATTTTATTTGTGGTCGTATTATCCGTTGCCCTATGTGGTAATTTAAATTTGGGCGGAATACAAGTTGAAAACACGAACGAAGCAAATGCTTCCATGGGATCACAAGCAAACACCCTCTATCCAGGTGCTTTAATTAACCCATTAATGGAGAAGTTGTGAGCGAGGCGGGTGGCGGCTGGTGCATGGAGGTCAAAGAGCTCGCTTCCTGGTGAGCATGGGCGGCCTTGCTGTTTGCACGTGTCCCGTCGAGCCTGTGAGGTGGAGAGGATGCACGCGTCCCATCGAGCCTGCATGGCGGACTGCTCGCACGCGTCCCGTTGAGCCTGCACGGCGGAATTCTCGCGCTCGTCCCGTCTAACCAGACAGCTGCACGCACGCCACCGGGTATGGTTAAATTTTGACACGGTAAATATAATAGAACCATTTGCGATATTAACGTGTCAGATTTTTGTTTCAAAAAGGACTTAGTTGGCTACTAATGTGTGCACCTCTTCTCAAACTGGACGATTTTTTTACCATGGCATATATGTGCTATATCATGAAACCATGCCAAGTTTCTTGTTTTTTTGGGTGACTTTTTGTTTTATTGGGATTTAAAAACCGAGATTCTCAATGTTTCAGGATGACGACAAGTTTGTAATTCATTCTCGTTCCTCAAACGAGACCTAAACATGCACCCAATGCCACATGTACGATTTACCACCCATTTTGCTTCACTGGAGCATGTGCTTGTAGTTCAAATTTGAATTATGGACTACATTAAATGCATAGAAAACTTAGTAATTAGTAATATATACATACAATGGCCATACGAACCCTGAAAAGTTCAAATTTCAGCCCGACACTCCTGTTAATCTATGTTTCCTGTAGAAAACAAAGGTCAAGGCAAGAAGAGGCAACAATTATCGTTTAAATTTCAGCACGGATATCTTGTTGTTCCATGTTGCCCGTAGAAGAAAATACAAGGCGAAAAGAGGTAGTGATTATGTTTTGCCCATCGGAACCATGAGGCTTCTTTGAGACAAGCTCCAGTTTTTGTAAGAGGTTTGTAATAAAGCTTGGCCCAAATTGGACAGTGTGTTTACCATGACATATATGTGCCATGACGTGACACCATGCCACCTTTGATGACTTTTTGGTGAGTTTAGGATTTATGGGGACTTAAAAAATGAGATTCGAAATGTTTGAGGACGAGCCATGACACCGGTATGATTGTAATTCGTTCCCATTCCTGACATGGGACCTAAACATGCACCCAAGGACACATGTATAATTTTTCTAGCCATTTTGGTGAACTGGAGCATGTATTTGTAGTTCGGATTTGAATTATGGACATTAAGTGCCTAGGACACTCAATTAGTGTATAAAAAGGCCAAACAAACCCTGAATAAGTTTAAATTTCAGCACTGATATCTTGTCGTTCCATGTTGCCCGTGGAAGAACATACAAGGCGAAAAGAGGCAGTGATTACATTTCGCCCACAAGGGGAACACATTTCCCTATCTAAACCATGAGGCTTCTTTGAGAGAAGCTCCAATTTTTGTAAGAGGTTTGTAATAAAGCTTGGCCCAAATTGGACAATGTTTTTACCACGACATATATGTTCCATGAAGTGACACCATGCCACCTTTGATGACTTTCTGGTGAGTTTAATATTTTTGGGGACTTAAAAACCGAGATTAGAAATGTTTGAGGACGAGCCATGACACCTGTACAGTTGTAATTCATTCCCATTCCTGGCATGGGACCTAAACATGCACCCAAGGACACATGTATAATTTGTCTAGCCATTTTGGTGAACTGGAGCATGTATTTCTAGTTAAGATTTGAATTATGGACATTAAATGCCTATGAAACTCAATTAGTGTATAAAAAGGACAAACAAACCCTGAATAAGTTTAAATTTCAGCACGGATATCATGTCGTTCCATGTTGCCCATAGAAGAAAATTCAAGGTGAAAAGAGGTAGTGATTATGTTACGCCCATTAGGGGGACACGTTTCCCTATCGGAACCACGAGGCTTCTTTGAGAGAAGCTCCGGTTTGTAAGAGGCTTGTAATAAAACTTGCGCCACAATGGACGAAAAAAATTCCATGACATATAAGTGCCATGTCGTGACACCATGGAAGGTTTCACAATTTTTAGCTTAGTTTTGGATTTACGGGGATTTAAAAACTGAGATTCTCATGAAATGTTTTCAAATAGCACACGGTTCACTCATGAAAGCCGATATTCAATGAAAATTTCGTGGAAACCATATTTGAAAGTTTCATAAATATCTAGAAAAAATGTGGGATGTTAAGAAGCTGATGTTTTATTGCGACATAAAATTTCAAGTTGAAAAACATTACGAGATGTGAGCTATGAAAAAGAAAAATTCCGCCTTGAATAGTGACATTACTATTCGACACTATTCAACACTGATTTTATCTTTTCATAGACATCTCATAATGTGTTTCAACTTGAAATTTTGTGTGGCAATAAAACATTTTTTTGGATTTTTTTTGGATTTTTTTAAACTGCAAAACATTTTTTCCTCATGGTTTTCACCGGTTTCCACCGAATGTTGGTTTCCGTATGATATCCCCCCCAGCTGCGCGCGTGATCTGAGTCGTGCGTTCTGACTGGCCAGAACCCAAACTCCACGGATTGTACGTGTGCACCATTGGATGCTCCCAGATCGAATGGCAACCCTAAGCCCTTTCGACAGCACATGTAGTACATGAGTAAGCACTGTGCGCATGCGTCGTGTAGCTCACGCTTCCTTCTCTACTAGGTGTTAATTCAAAATAGGCTACCGTTTCTCGCCACTCCTCTCATCGATTTCCCGCCTCTTCTCCCAGCTAAGCATGGTGTAGATGTTCGTTTAATTCTTATAGTTCATCTCATCCAAAATCAACTAGTTTTATAAAAAAACTATTTTAAGATTCATGGAATTGTGCATTGTATAGGTAAAAACAAAAAGTGACAATTCATTTAGAAAAAAAGGTTTGGGCAATTAAGATATGGAAGATTCTAGAGAACAAAGGAGAAGTGCTTGTGTTTTGAGGTTTGTGCATTATGCTTAAGTTCAACCATGGAGTCTTCTAGATTGTACATGTGGCAAAATCTGGTGGAATGTAGATGATATCCAACGGCCAGTAGTGCTCGGATTTGCCATCCCTGTACCGTCGGATTGGCTTCATCCAAAGAGCAACTTTCAAAGTTATTCGCACACTATATAGGTGTATAGATATAGATGTATATATATATATATATATATGTGTGTGTGTGTGTGTCCCATGCTACACAAAATAAAGTTTGAGCGCATGCGTGGGAGAAGTGCTTGTGTTTTGAGGTTTGTAAATTATGCTTAAGTTCAACCATGGAGTCTTCTAGATTATACATGTGGAAAAATCTGGTGGTATGTAGATGATATCCAACGGCCAGTAGTGCTCGGATTTTGCCATCCCTGTACCGTCGGATTGGCTTCATCCAACGAGCAACTTTCAAAGTTATGCGCACACTACGCATTGAACCAGGCTTGGAGTCGGGTACGGTGTTCGGTTTTTAATGTAGTTGGCATGGCCCATCGAAGTTGTGCATTTGGTATTTAAACACATCATACACCATCATACCCATACTTATTTTCGGGCAGCATGCAGTGTATACAGGGTCTTCTGATCGACCACGTCTCCCTTGTGCGGGTTTTTGTGACGACACGGATATCTATGGAATCCCCGAGTGTATATATATCATCCCTTTGACCGATAATGAGGGGTATGTGTTGGCCATGAATGGATTACTCCTAGTTCATGTTAGGGTCGGTCACTGTCAAATGTCGGTCAACCAAAGCTCGAGCTCATGCATTGTCAGGATTCCCTTCCAGATGCTCGGATTGCTGGGTTCGACCTACATCAAACCCTGCGTACGTATCTCGTCCTTAACTACCTTGCCTTCATGGTTGTCTGTATCGAGAGGTAGGCACCACATCTAAATTGTACATTATTCTATATTGAAAACACACATCACCCCTTCCCAACGTACATCATTTTGGGCCGCATGCAAGAGGTGCTGGTTTGTGGTCCCTCTCGTGCGATTTTTATGATGGATCAATCTATTGGCCCAAGCGGTTTATCAACAACAACAACTGTCATTTGACCAAACGGAAGATTCATTGGTCCGTCTTATGGTAGTTCATGGCGACATGCATGTATGACCAAAGTATCGATCATTACGTGCATCTGCCCCACTGACACGAAGTGGGAGGTGGTGGGCCAAGCATCCTAGCTAGGTATGACATTATGTCATTATATATATCCTAGTTAGGTGGTTGTTAGGGTGCTTTCGGGTTTGCGAGGCAGGTGCCACCAAAGTTATGCATTGTGTATTTAATGTTTTAAACATCCCAATATTCATACATATATTTGGCCACTTCTAGGTGGTTCTTGACTTCTGGCCCCTCTCATCGATCTTCAATGACACGCCCAACCGTGGGCCCGCGGGGTCAAAGTTGTGCATTGGAATTTTGAACATCACAGACCACCCTTTTCACTCATATATATTTGGGCCACATGCTGGTATGGCTGTCTTTTGACCCGCTCTAACATTAATTTTTTGCTACAAAAACTCTGATGGCCCTCAACGGACACGGGGTATAATATCTTAACCGTGTGCGATACAAGTGCGATGTGAATCACCATGCCTGCGCAAGCGTGAGCAAATTAAGGTGGATGTACTGGCTCAACCGTATGCGATGCATGTGCGTTGAAATCACCACGACCACGGAAGCGTGAGCAAATTAAGGTGGAGGTACTAGCTCAATCGTGTGCTATGCAAGTGCGCTGAAATCACCACGACCGCGCAAGCGCGAGCAAAGGGTGGAGGTACTGGCTTAACCGTGTGCGATGCAAGTGCGATGTAAAACCACCACCTGTGCAAGCTAAAGGTGGGTAAGTTTATTTGGAAATTAGGACGAATCGTGTGCGATAGACCAGCTAGCTAGAAATATAAAAAAACAAACAACCCCCCTTGAGCGTTGCAAAAATTGGCGGATCTGCACCACTTTTCCTTATTATCATACACGCATATTGTTATTGGACCGTCCATGATCTTGGGCACTCCCGCCCCGCATCAATTCCTTTACGCAAATTTTAGTAGTAGTCGTACTTCAACCGTCGCCCACACTCCTCCAGCACCGACCTTATAGTAAAATTGCAGTAGTCGAGGCATTTGAACCGTCGCCCTCCCTTGTCCACCACCATCTCCACCCACCATTACTAAAAAAAATCAGTTGCCTCAGCGTATCCTCAAACACCACTCCCCCCTCCACAGTCCCCCACCCGCCCCCTCCCCCCTCGAACCCTAGCTCGCGGCCGGCGCCGGCGCCGCTGCCAACCCCTGCCGGTTTGCTCGTTCCTCCTAGCTTAGATAATAATGTTCAGTTTACCCAGCGATTCCCATACCGTTTCCCCACTCCCCTGAGTTTTTAGATGAGGCCTGTAGTGGCCCTCCCCGCCAAATCCGCATCCCTTGCTCCAGAATGTTGCAGCCTAAGCTTGACCACGTATCCCGGGGAGCCCGACGAGCATTCGGCCAAGAAGAGGTTTATCATGGCCTCTCCGACGGACATTGGCGAGGTGGTCGCCGTTTGCCCCAACCTATCGATCCCGGATCAACATGTCACCGCGGAAGCCGGCGAAGATGTTGACTACGTTGCCATGCCGAAGGCTTCAGCGTATTACTGTATCTCGGGAAAGCCGGCTACGACAGCAAGCTCATCCACACCAACGGCTTCACGCAGGCCATGTCACAGGTTAAGTGGTCCATCCCCAACCCCTCTGGTTCAACCGCCGTCGATCTCTTCGACGGCCCTGCCGCTG
Organism: Triticum aestivum; assembly: GCF_018294505.1. NCBI lineage: Eukaryota > Viridiplantae > Streptophyta > Magnoliopsida > Poales > Poaceae > Triticum > Triticum aestivum. The sequence goes on from NC_057800.1 coordinate 229,299,656, forward strand.
ATCTCCTCCGCCAAGCGGTCAAGGATTTGCGAGTTTTATACGCCATCGAGCCCATTTTTGTCACTTCTGAAGGACACGTTCTATGGCGGTAGCTTGGGATCCTCAATTGCCAAGTCAGATCTCATCGACCACGACCACGAGGAGGGCACCCACAAAGGTTCTTCCAAGGTGAAACAACCCATCTGTGACATCAGAGAGCGCACCATGGGTATGTGCTCTTCCAACTGGAAGGGTCCTATCCATGAAATGTGAGGCAACATTCTATCAGCAAATCTTACCTTTTCTAGCTTGCCAACCCGTACCCTTTGTTGTAGTAGCATTTGTCGTGCGATGCATTAACTGTGCCATGTTTAATTATTTCAGTTATGCAAAAATGTATTGTTCAATAGGTCTATGTGATGTTGAAATATGAATTATCCACTTCAGTTTAACGAATGGCTATATTTGGTTGTTTATAGTGAGTAGATGCCTTGTTTATCTGTATTTGGTTGTTAGGTTGGTTGGAGTGAGCATTTTTCCAGTTTTCGAGCAGATGCCTTGTTTATCTATATTTGGTTCTTAGTTTGGTTGCAGTGAGTATTTATCCAGTTATCAAGCAGATGCCTTGTTTATCTGTATTTGGTTGTTAGGTTGTTTTTTATCATTTATCCAGTTATCAAGCAGATGCCTTTTTTATCTTTATCTGCTTGTTAGGTTGGTTGTAGTGAGTATTTGTCTAGTTTTCAAGCATATGCCATGTTTATCTGTATTTGCTTGTTAGGTTGGTGCAGTGAGACTCTGTCCAGTTTTCAATGGCTATATTTGGTTGTTATACTGGTCATTTATGCCTTGTTTATTTCAGTAATTCACAATGTATTGTTCATTATGTGCAAGTCGGAACTATGCCGCTCGACTACATCAATACCAGTTTGAACGGCTATATTTGGTTCCAATTATTCCTGGTGTAGTTAACACATGCCCTTCATTTCATTTTTTTCACATTTATCCAGTGTGATGTTTAAGCATTACATACGTTCTATTCATTTTCAACAATACCAGTTTGAATTGCAATATTTGATGGTTGTTAAGCCTGTTGTCGGTAACATTGCCTTCCATTTTATATCAGCTTTAACAGCATGCTAAAACCAACACATTCAAGCTATCATTTGGAGATGATGTTGTTTACCTTTGCTATATTTGTTCAATGTTAAGATTGTTGTACTTATCATGCTTTTCCACTACTTATGTAGGACAACAACGGGAGTGGCCACCATTTTCCGCCGAGGTTAGCTTCATCCCTCGACTTGTACTCCCGTCGTCGTTCCATAATGTAGTGCATATAGATCCAGGCTTGGACACTAGTTAGCTTCTAATATTGACTTGTTGCTTGTACGTACATATGCCCTTGGCAAGGATCCACGCATCGACCCTTTTTGCGTATGGGGCAATGAGATGTTGATGAACAAGCATCAAGTGAGGAAACTGATAAGGATTATTAGCAAAAAAGATACGAATGGTGGCAAGAAAATTATTTGTTTATGCTCTATCCAACACAACAGTGAGATGTAAGATGGTAACTACAAACTCTGCAGCCTTCTCTTTTTACTGCCCATAATGAGTTGTTAGACAACAATGTCTGAATCTTTTTTGTTCCTAGTGGTTCCCGAAGCAGTTCACTCAAGATTACCTCGCAAAGTACATGATTGGTGGACATGCAATGAAGGTTAAAGTATTTCATCCAGACTACAATGAGCATCGAGAAGTCCTATGAAGACAGTGAAGGATGGACGAGCAACCATCATAAGGGGTTGGCCTAGAGTCTTGCGCGCATTACGCATGGAGGAGGGCACAATATGGGCATTCCGCTTCACCTTCTCTAGCAACCAGAATGTCTTTCGCCTCTCTCTTTACAGTCACTAGTACAACTGTGGCTCATCATTCTTTAATTGGTGCTTCTGTAGTTCTTCAGTATATGTACATGTGCATCAAATTATGGATTCGTGGTTAAACCTATATTTGTAATAAACATGGTTGGATATGAAATAAGTGATTGCCTACTTTCAAATTCAAAACATGTGATTTTTAAATTAGGGATTAGTTAGGGATTACACTGCACACGGCTTGCGAAAGCGAAACGTCTGCGATATACGTGGAGATCAGAAACGTTTCTATGATCCACTACGTGTGGGATCAATCTCCACTGCACACATGACTTTCTCTTGAAAACTATTTGCATTAGGCCACCTTGCGCAAACGTTTACCACATAAAAAGTGTGTGTGATGGACAACCTTTGCCACACAGTTTCTTCTACGCACCGTGTGTGATGCATTCAATAACGCAAACGATAAAATTATTAATATCGTGTGCAATGGAAATGCTATCACAAATGATTTAACGGCAAAAATTGCGTGTGTTGTACTTGTGAAAAGAAACGTTTTCCTTGGAGCGACTGTGTGAGATGTACATACGAACGGAAAGGTTTAGCGGGGGCTGACTGTGTGGGATGTACTTGCGACCGGAAACAATTTTGCCTGCATAATTGTATTTTTTAGCTCTGTTGTACGTATTTCCGTATTTGAGCGCTCGTCAGTCACACACGACCTCATTTTGCCGAGTGTGTGTGCCAAGAGGGCATACCCTCGACGGTTTCTGGGTCGTGTGGGAAGGACTCCCCCTATCGCCCACACTCAATTGGCAACGGTTCGAAATATCATCGCGGAAAGGGGTTAAAACCGTTTGTTTAGGACCAACACGCACCAGTGATATCTGCATATGCTAGGCTCATCAAGTTTAACCCGACTATTCTGCACGTGCAAAACGGGCTTGCACCCGTTGTATGTGAACATAGATCTTATCACACCCGATCATCACGTGGTGTCTCGGCACGACGAACTATAGCAACGGTGCATACTCAGGGAGAACACTTGTACCTTGAAATTTAGTGAGGGATCATCTTATAATGCTACTGTCGTACTAAGCAAAATAAGATGCATAATGGATAAACATCACATGCAATCAAAATATGTCACATGATATGGCCATCATCATCTTGTGCCTTTGATCTCCATCTCCAAAGCACTGTCATGATCTCCATCGTCATCGGCTTGACACCTTGATCTCCATCGTAGCATCATTGTCATCTCGCCAACTATTGCTTCTACGACTATCGCTACCGCTTAGTGATAAAGTAAAGCAATTACATGGCGATTGCATTTCATACAATAAAGCGACAACCATAAGGCTCCTGCCAGTTGCCGATAACTTTTACAAAACATGGTCATCTCACACGTATTGACCATATCACATCACAACATGACCTGCAAAAACAAGTTAGACATCCTCTACTTTCTTGTTGCAAGTTTTACATGGCTGCTACGGGATTCTAGCAAGAACCATTCTTACCTACACATCAAAACCACAATGATTTCTCGTCAAGTGTGTTGTTTTAACCTTCAACAAGGACTAGTCGTAGTCAAACTCGATTCAACTAAAGTTAGAGAAACAGACACCCGCCAGCCACCTGTGTGCGAAGCACGTCGGTAGAACCAGTCTCATGAACGCGGTCATGTAATGTCGGTCCAGGCCGCTTCATCCAACAATACCGCCAAATCAAAGTAAGGCATTGGTGGTAAGGAGTATGAAAATTATCTCCCACAACTCTTTATGTTCTACTCGTGCATATAACATCTACGCATAGACCTGGCTCTGATACCACTGTTGGGGAACGCAGTATTTCAAAAAAATTCCTACCAACGTGGAAGGGGGAAGAAGGAAGGGAGAGGGAAAGGGGGGCGCCGCCCCCTTTTCCCCTAGTCCAATTCAGACTGCCAAGGGGGGGCACGCGGCTAGCCCTTTGTGGCCCCTCCTCTCTCTCCACTAAGGCCCATGAAGGCCCATTAGTTCCCCCGGGGGGTTCCGACAACCCTCCGGCACTCCGATAGTTACCCAGTACCTCTCGGAACTCATCCGGTGTCCGAATAACATCGTCCAATATATCATTTTTTATGTGTTGACCATTTCGAGACTCCTCGTCATGTCCGTGATCTCATCCGGGACTCTGAACAACATTCGGTCATCAAAACACATAACTCATATAATACAAATCGTCATCGAACGTTAAGTGTGCAGACCCTACGGGTTCGAGAACTATGTAGACATGACCGAGACACATCTTCTGTCAATAACCAAAAGCGAAACCTGGATGCTCATATTGGCTCCTACATATTCTATGAAGATCTTTATCGGTCAAACCGCATAACAACATACGTTATTCCCTTAGTCGTCGGTATGTTACTTTCCCGAGATTCGATCTTCGGTATTATCATACCTAGTTCAATCTCGTTACCGGCAAGTATCTTTACTCGTTCTGTAATGCATCATCCCGTAACTAACTCATTAGTGACCTTGCTTGGAAGGCTTAAAGTGATGTGCATTACCGAGAGGGCCCAGATATACCTCCCCGATACATGGAGTGACAAATCCTAATCTTGATCTATGCCAACTCAACAAAAACCATCGGAGACACCTGTAGAGCATCTTTATAATCACTCAGTTACGTTGTAACGTTTGATAGCACACAAAGTGTTCCTCCGGTATTGGGGAGTTGCATAATATCATAGTTAGAGGAATATGTATAAGTCATGAAGAAAGCAATAGCAATAAAACTAAATGATCATTATGCTAAGCTAACAGATGGGTCTTGTCCATCACATCATTCTGTAATGATGTGATCCCGTTCATAAAATGACAACACATGTCTATGGTTTAGGAAACTTAACCATCTTTGGTTAACGAGCTAGTCAAGTAGAGGCATACCAGGGACACTTTGTTTGTCTGTGTATTCACACATGTACCAAGTTTCCGGTTAATACAATTCTAGCATGAATAATAAACATTTATCATGATATAAGGAAATATAATTAACATCTTTATTATTGCCTCTAGGGCATATTTCCTTCAATAACCACAGAGAAGGAAGCTAAAAGTAAACAATCAAACAAGCATTTTTGCATTTGGTTTGCATTGAATCGTTTCACAAGCTTGACTATTGTTGTTTTTCTACTTTTACAAAAACCGCATCGTAATGTTAAAACGTGCATTTGCACGTACATAAGTAATAGTAGTAGCGCAGTTTGCAAGCATATGTAGAGAGAGACGTGTAGTGCAATAGTATATAGTAAAGTTTGTGCTATATGCATGTACTTACAAAATGCGTACAGATACACAAGATTTTCAAAATTTTCCTTTTACATACTTAATTAAGGACGCTAATAATTCCCGAATATTCGGGATTTATCATTTGCATCCCAAAACTAATGAGATCACCTTACGAAACTAAATTATTCCTAATAAAAGCCACGACGCTCGCAGGAGCGCTTGCGGCGCGCCACGAGTGCCCTGGTGCACGGCCGTTTCCCAGCGCGCCGACACAACGCCTCTTCCTCAGCCTCACAACTCGCGAGGTGCTGATTGGCAGCTTGTCGGTGGGCGAGTGCGATCTCGCTGGTGTGGTGATCCGACGCCAACAGGTACTACTACTCGCTGGAGGCGTGCACCCGGTCCACGTACCGCCAAGCGTAGATGGGACGCTTGGGCCTGACTGCACTCAGGGATTTCTCACGGGCATCCTCTGCCACCCTCATGGCCCTCGCATGAGCCTTCTACCAAAGAGCCAATTGCCTGACTCTCTCGAATGCGACATAGGCCAGCTAGGTAGCATGCCTCGCACCATGCTTCTCTTCCTCGGCCTTCTTCTCCACCTCTATTTTGGCATGCTCTACCGGAGGCAAAGCCTCCCACAAGGCGACATCCATTTCTTTCCAAAGCTCCTCATGGCTGGGGGGGCTCGGCGGGCGACGCGGAGTTCTCCTTATAGCGGGGAGCCGGCGCGTCCTCCAACGCACATGCTAGCAAGACTGGGAACGCCGACGCGTCCACCTCGATGCATAGTGGCGAGGAGCAGAACGCCGACGCATCCTCCTCGACTGGTGGTGGCGAGGAACGGAACAATGGAGCATGACCATCCGTGCGGTGCAGCGATGGGCGCCTATGGCTTGGGAGGGCGATGCCATGGTGGTCGACATGAGAGAGAGGGGGAGGAGATAGCGATGAATGTGAGCATTCTTCCGAATGCCGTGGGAGGCGTAGTATTTGTAGCGAGCAATGGCACACCTATGCAAGATATGGACTGACCTTCAGTGACTTAACTACAGGTGCAGTTGCATCACTGACATGTGGGCCAGATGTCTATTGGGCCCACTTGTCAGTGACCCAATGCACCTATAGTTAAGTAACTAGAGCAGCGTCCCGTAAGATATGTTGCACGATTAACGTAACAGCTATGTGGGCATATTTGTTGCAGTAAATTACGGGGGAGGGAAGGGGTGGAAATATTGCTGGTCACAACGGATTGGACGAGCGCGGGGGAGGAGAGTCATGCATGCAGATTTTTTCCACATAGGGTGGAGTGGTGGGACTGCCGGAGGGAGAAGGAGAGTCAAGTAGGCATTCAGATTTCAAGGTGCACTAAATTATTGCATGCGATGATTAAGGCTGGCCATAGTGGTGGTAATGTGGTACTAGCTGGTATCATGCACACGGTAATAGAAAACATGCTGATGTGGGAAAGAATTAAAGAAGAGAGGGGTGTTAGAGTAACATAGGTAGATATCGTATCATGTTAAATACTATGCTACTTTGTGTCATGCATGGCACTATAAAGGTAGTCCCGTATCATACGCTAGTATCATGCACATGATACTAGTATATGATACTTTCTACTATGAGTAGCCTAAAGAGAATATTAACTAATCTGTACTCTCTACTCTTATAAAAAGCAGAGTTGGTGATGATGGTGTGCCTGCCATCCTGCAATATAGGTCATCCGATCTATATCTAACGGATAGGAAGGAAACTTTGACAATTTACCCGCACTCCTCCCCACATTTGCAGATAAGGCCTTTCCTCGTTCATCCTTTTCTCCCACAAGATCTTGATGTTCCGTGCAATGCACGGGCATCTTGCTAGTCCATGTAAAAATCTTTGTCATTTACTAGTGTTCATGCATGCATGCAATGCGATAATGCATTGGTAAAAACATTTTTGTGAAGAACGAGAGCATTAATTGAGTACTTTTGCAGACTACAAAAACTATTCCACCACCTCTATTGGTAAGAGTAGGTGAAAATTTTGAATCGAGCCCTTTAAACTAGAAGGGAGGTTGTAGTACTCTAATAGGTAACCTTGTTGTGATGACTAGATAGGACATGGCACGCACCTGGACGGATGAACTAGTCTGCATTGTGCATATATGTTTTGTCTGAAGTCAGTGTACCTCTACTTTGACCAGACTTATAGGAAAATGTATCAGCATTCACAATGTCAAATCAATATTTTTATACTCATTATAAAACATAGTTTCATAAAATATATGTTTGGTATTGTAGATATTGATATTTTTAGTATAAATTTGGTCAAAAACTTTGCAAACGTTGACTTGACACAAATCTTACGCGGAGTAAAAAGGACCAGAGGGAGTATCATGCATGTGGAGTAGGCACAAAAAATTGCTCATTTATAGCCATCCGAAGTCTCAAAGGGCGTGACTGCGTGAGGGAGGCGAAGGTCGTGGGAGGCACAACAGTTGACGGAATTAAGTGAAGTTACATCCACACGCCGAGATGGCGTGCGAACACGCAGAAGCTATATCGTCAGGCCTATGATATGGGTCTAGTAGACATGAAATCTAGTGGATACCGCATAGTGCGCGAGAACTCTTTGGGGGCATGCAGCCCTTTATCCACCGGGCAAGCCAACAGCCCCACGCCGCTCGCACGCCCTACTCGTCCCCGTCTTCTACCTTACAACAGTTCGCTCCTAGTCGTCCCGTCCTTTCACATTACACCAGTTCAACTTCTCCAAATCCATGGCCTACCAAATCTCCATGATCGTCGCTGAGTACCAGGTTAGAGCCATCACTGGCGATGAGTTCATCGTCATCTACACCCATAGATCCGCAACGGTGGAAGCATGCCTTGCTCGCTTCCTATGCATGTTCAAATGTTCAAAGGATGAGTGCGTCGCTGGGCTAGATGTTGAGTACACCACAGTCCTGGAAAGCGAGAAGATTCTAAAGGAGGCGGAGAAGAAGAAGCCTGCCATGATCCAGGTTTGCATACATAACGTGTGCTTTGTCTACTGATACGTATCCAACATATCTATAATTTTTGATTGTTCTATGCTATTATATTATCCATCTAGGATGTTTTATATGCATTTATATGCTATTTTATATGATTTTTGGGACTAACCTATTAACCTAGAGCCCAGTGCCAGTTTCTGGTTTTTTTCCTTGTTTTTGAGTTTTACAGAAAAGGAATACCAAACGGAGTCCAATTGACGTGCCAATTTTTGATGATTTTTTATGGACCAAAAGAAGCCCCCGGAGTAAAAGAGTTGGGCCAGAAGAGTCCCGGGCCGTCCACGAGGGTGGGGGTGCACCCTACCCCTCGGGCGCTCCGCCCTATCTCGTGGACGACTTGGGCACCTCCCTGACTTTTTCCGACACCAAAAATTCCTATAAATACTGAAACCTCCAGAAAATAACCTAGATCGGGAGTTCCGCCACCGCAAGCCTTTGTAGCCACCAAAAACCAATCTAGACCTGTTCCAGCACCCTGCCGGAGGGGGGAATCCCTCTCCGGTGGCCATCTTCATCATCCCGGCGCTCTCCATGATGGGGAGGGAGTAGTTCACCCTCAGGGCTGAGGGTATGTGTCGTGGAATTGTCACGGTAGATATCCTAGTGTGAGGACTTAGTCGTGGAACCATCGCACTAGGTTAGCTTAAAGGGGTTAAACGGGACAAAGACACATGAATTTATACTGGTTTGGCCCCTTGGGGTGAAGGTAAAGGCCTACTCTAGTTGAGGTGGTATTGCTTAAGTCTCGATTACCAGGGAGCGAATACGCTTGACCTAGCTTTTGATCTCCTCTTTCTTGCTATCAGTCGCCATTCGGTCGTCCCTTTATATACACAGGTTGATGCCCGGTGATTTACAGAGTCCCGGCCGGCTCATAAACAGCGTGTCCGGCTCGATGACTAACTGCACATGCCTTATACTACAAGTTACATATATATGACGGTTTACAATTTTTTAGGCCTTAAGCCGCCATCGGGCTCCGGGATTTTTCATCTACATAATAGACTACCACCTTAAGCGTCTTCATGGGCCTTGTCTTGATAAACCGCCAGGGACTTAACCTGGCTCCTCCTGGGCGGTTTAACCCAATAGTCATATCCCCAACATTAGGCCCCAGGTTGATTTAAATTTGTTCATATCAATCTTCAACACTCAAAAAATATTCCTTCTCCATTACCTTTGCAAAATCTTGTAACTCATCATGACGTCATCTTCTAGGTTCTTGATAACCCACCGCGACGTCATATATCACTAATATTTGCACAAGGCCCAACTCTAAATAAATCTTTTCTTTAATGAATCTCCGAAAATGCGCCATCTGCGCCTGTCATATCCATTTTTTGGCCTCCTCGATCCCCGTGCATGTCACTTATCCATTTGCCTTATAAATAGGGCTGGTGGTCCCTTTCACTTCTTCCCCCCGTGACTATTTGTCTTTGTCTTCCACCTCGCGACGCCCTAGCGTTCAGGCTCTGCCGCCGCCGTCGACCTTCGCCTCTGCTCCAACATTGGCCGCTGCATCAACCTGTTCGGATCAGATCTCTTCCGCGCATCTCCGCTGTTCAACAGGCCTGGTTAGTTCTCCTTCTTCCTCTCTCATAGATCCGCTAGGGTTTCAATGGAGTTCCTCAAAGTTCGTCTTTGTTCTTGGTTGTAGCATTCATTTTTTATCCCAACTCAATACTCCTCCTACACCGTGGTAGTCGTAGCAATCCCTCTTACTATTTAGAATAGCAATCTAGACCATGGACTGCTCCAACTTTCATATTTTAGGTCTGAATATTTTTGTATTAACTGGAATGCGGTAGATCCGAAATCATAGCATCAATCGGCGAAACCTGTTTTTCTCAGTACTTTAGATTTTTCATCCCTAGATCTATCCTTTCAACATATTTATGGGCGGCTTAACTCAGAAATAGTAACCCAGGGCCTTATGGAGCTTCTGATCCCGCTTGCATAAACTTGTGGTGAAAACATGGTATTGTGCATTGTTCAACTGCCTCAGGTTACTCTGGTAACCGGACTGCTGCTGCTGATTCCCCTGATTGTCCTGTTAGCCGTAGCTGCCCTGATTGCCTTGTTTTTGAAAGCCGGAATTAGAACCTCCGCCACCATAACCCGGGCCATGAGGGCCGGAATCTAAGCCGCCTCCTGGCCCATGATCGTTTTGAAAAAGATTGGAATTTCTGTACTCCTTCATAATGAAGCAATCCTTCCAGAGATGAGTGGATGGCCTCTCCCGGGTACCATGCCTTGGACAGGGCATGTTTAGCTGCCGTTCAAGGTCAAAACCTGACCCTCCGATCCAGGGAGGCGGCTTCCCTTACGTTGTTGTCCATTATTCTGTGTATTGGTGTTAGCCACAAAATCCAAACTATTATCAGCTTTGCGCTTACCGTTGCCTCCCTGATTCGTCGGGTTATGCTGCTCCCTGTGTTACCGCCGCTCTTCTTTCCCTCCCTGGCTTTTCCTTAGACTCAGGGTCCTTGGTACCATCAGAGTCGGCATACTTAACCAGAGCCGCCATCAGTTCCCCCATGTCATTGCAGTGACACTTGAGCCGCCCTAACTTCTGCTTAAGGGGCATAAAACGACAGTTCTTCTCTAACATCAAGACTGCTGAGCCGGCATTAATACGATTCAATGAATGTAGGATAGTCAAAACTCGGCACACCCAATGGGTTGTTGCCCGCCTTCTTCTTGGATACAGGAATCTAAATATACAATCGACATAGGTTGCTTGCATATATCCTTAAAATTCTGGATGAACCAGGTTTTTAACTCGGCCCACGGTCCAATGGAGTTAGACGGTAGCCCTTTAAACCAATTGCGGGTTGTCCCCTCCAACATCATCGTGAAGTACTTAGCGCATGCAGCATCATCAACATCCAACGGCTCCATTGCCATCTCATAACTCTCGACCCATGCTTCAGGGGGTAAGTCGGCTGTGTAATTGGGCACCTTACGAGGGCCTTAGAAATCCTTGGGCAGGCGTACATTGCGTAAAGCCGGCACCAAACATGGTACTCCCAAAGTTCTGGAGGTTACGCCCGTCTCCACTGAAGTTGTCGAATAAATCGGGGAACATTGATGAGTCCCTTGTTGAGCCGCCAGCTCAGCTTCCCGGCGCGCTCAGCCCTGATCTACCAAATCCTGAGCATTGGCACCACCGCGTGCCGGGTCGTGCCCACGGGGCGGGTTACGGTGTCTCTCACTGCTTGAAACGGCCGGTGAATCGATGTGTCTACTATAACTCCGGCTTGGGCGAGGGGTTGAATGAATCCTCTCACGACTATAGGAATAAGCCTCCTGCTACACCAATGATGTCTGAAGAAGCTCCCTAGCCCTCCGTGTTTCAACCACAGTTGGAGACTCACCTTCCACCGGGAGAGCCGCCAATCGCGATGCCGCAGCGATCATGTTATCCAAAGGGTTAGAGTAATGACTCGATGGTGTTGGAACATACCACGGTGGAACATTGTTCAGATGAGGTGGATCTGTCACGCGTGGCTGAGTCCGCGCTCTAGCCCTAGACGTGGTTACCGCCCGGTTTACCTCTGGCGGGTCACTGGTCCCTGCACTGGGTATGTTGAAGAGGTATCTCGCCTCATAGACCAGAGGTAGATGACTCCGATGCCTTCTTCTCATGATGTCATTCGAAGCGTTCTGATCCAACGAGAGCTGGAAGGAATCAGTCTGGATCCATTGTGCCTGAGCATCCAGAACAGCATGTTCCACCGTCATCCTCGCGTCCTCAGCCGCCGGATCCTCCTTGGCTTGAGCTATCTGATCCTGCAGTTTTGCAATTTCCGTGTTATGCTGATATTGATCTGCCAGGTTGACTTCTGTTGTTACCAATGTTGTCAAGCTGTCCAGTAAGTTGGACAGACCTGAGCCGGCGGGTGCGCGGGACCTCCTGCCCCGACCACCGTCATTGTTGCTGACCCAAAAATCATTGCTGTTGCCGTTGAAGAATTCTGCACTGGCTGTGTGCCGGCCATGAAAATCGCGGCCCGGTTCAGCGGCTCACAGGGGTCCGAAATATTGTCGCCATCGGAACACCCCCCAAGCCTGCCGTCCTGTAGTTGATACAACGAAGTAGTCTCACCCGTGGATGACTCACCATCAGAGTAGATCTCCGTCTCATCACCAAACACGAATCCTTCCTCAAGTTCTGCTCCATGGATGAACCCCACGAAAGCACGTTTCATGGCGGGCTGAACTTGGGCGGGTCTCACACGCTGCGATGTCTTGATGATGTCGGTGCAGATGTCCGGCTCAGGGCCTGGCTCACCGATTTTGCTGATGAAAAAACGTGGATTCCACCGAAGGGGACCCGGTACCCGTACTCAATTGAGCTGGCCTCGGGGCCCCAGCTTGCATCGTTGATGTAGAGCTTGCCGCGACGACTCTTGGTCATCCGACCCACACCGTATCCCTTGATCCCTTCGAAGTTGCCCTTCAGGAACTCGAAAACACCGTGCTGGCCCCATGGTGGATGCCAACTATCGTGGAATTGTCACGGCAGATGTCCTAGTGTGAGGACTTAGTCGTGGAGCCATCGCACTAGGTTAGCTTAAAGGGGTTCGACAGGACAAAGGACATAGGAATTTATACTGGTTCGGCCCCTTGCGGTGAAGGTAAAGACCTACTCCAGTTGAGGTGGTATTGCTTAAGTCTCAATTACCAGGGAGCGAATACGCTTGACCTAGCTTTCGATCTCCTCTTTCTTGCCCTAAGTCGCCATCAGGTCGTCCCTTTATATACACAGGTTGCCGCCCGGTGGTTTACGTAGTCTCGGCCGGCTCATAAACAACGTGTCTGGCTCAGTGACTAACTGCACATGCCTTATACTACAAGTTACATATATATGATGGTTTACAATTGTTTGGGCCTTAAGCCTCCTTCGGGCTCCGGGCTTTTTCATGTGCATAATAGACTACCTCCTTAAGCGTCTTCATGGGCCTTGTCTTGATAAACCTCCAGGGACTTAACCCGGCCCCTCCTGGGCGGGTTAACCCAATAGTCATATCCCCAACAGTATGTACTAGTAGCTATGTGTTTGATCTCTCTCTCTCTCTCTCGTGTTCTTGATTCGGCACGATCTTGATGTATCACGAGCTTTGCTATTATAGTTGGATCTTATGATGTTTTCCCCCTCTATCTCCTTGTGACGAATTAAGTTTTCCCTTTGAAGTTATCTTATCGGATTGGGTCTTTAAGGATTTGAGAACACTTGATGTATGTCTTGCATGTGCTTATCTGTGGTGACAATGTGATATTCACGTGATCCATTTGATGTATGTTTTGGTGATCAACTTGCGAGTTCCGTGACCTCATGAACTTATGCATAGGGGTTGGCACACGTTTTCGTCTTGACTCTCCGGTAGAAACTTTGTGGCACTCTTTGAAGTTCTTTGTGTTGGTTGAATAGATGAATCTGAGATTGTGTGACGCATATCGTATAATCATACCCACCGATACTTGAGGTGACATTAGAATATCTAGGTGACATTAGGGTTTTGGTTGATTTGTATCTTAAGGTGTTATTCTAGTACGAACTCTAGGATAGATCGAACGGAAAGAAAAGCTTCGTGTTATTTTACTATGGACTTTTGAATAGATTGATCAGAAAGAATAACTTTGAGGTGGTTTCGTACCCTGCAATAATCTCTTCGTTTGTGCTCCGTTATTAGTGACTTTGGAGTGACTCTTTGTTGCATGTTGAGGGATAGTTATATGATCCAACTATGTTATTATTGTTGAGAGAATTTGCACTAGTGAAAGTATGAACCCTAGTCCATGTTTCAACGCATTGGAATACCATTTTCGCTCACTTTTATCATTAGTTACCTTGCTGTTTTTATATTTTTAGATTACAAAAACCTATATCTACCATCCATATTGCACTTGTATCACCATCTCTTCATCGAACTAGTGCACCTATACAATTTACCATTCTATTGGGTGTGTTGGGGACACAAGAGAGTCTTTGTTATTTGGTTGCAGGGTTGTTTGAGAGAGACCATCTTCATCCTACGCCTCCCACGGATTGATAAACCTTAGGTCATCCACTTGAGGGAAATTTGTTACTATCCTACAAACCTCTACACTTGGAGGCCCAACAACGTCTACAAGAAGAAGGTTGTGTAGTAGACATCAAGCTATTTTCTGGCGCCGTTGCCGGGGAGGTTAGCGCTTGAAGGTATATCTTTAGATCTTGCAATCGAATCTTTTAGTTTCTTGTTTTATCACTAGTTTATTCTATAAAAGAAAACTAAAAATGGAATTGAGGGTGCCTCATATGCTTCGTCTTTTTAATATCTTTCGTGAAAATAAGGATTCCGATAATTGTGCCAAAATGCTAGAAGAAGAATGCATTAAAATGTTTGGCACTAAATCTTTGAATGATGAGCATGATTGCAATGTTGTTAGTACAAACTCTTTGAATATCAATAGTACTAATGATGATTTCACTAGTCATGATGAAAATGTCTCTTATAAGCATGTCTATTTTTGTGGAGTGCATAGAGTTTGCAAGTACACACCAAATAGGGAAGATAGATTTTGCAAGAGGCATAAGTACGTAGAAACTAAATGGTTGCAAGAAAGGCTAGATGTTTGTGCTGAAAATTTAAATTTTCTTAGCCATCCTTGTGAACTTTGCAATGAACGTGGTCATTTAAAAATCCAATGCAAATTGTTTCATGATCAAATCGTGTCCAAAAATTGTGATGACTTGATTTCCCTTGCACAACATAATGAACTTAGATTGCTTATGGGCTATGAAGAAATGAAACGTATAACTAAGGATCTTCCAGAATTTGTCCTTGATAAAGTTCTTGATTTTGATTTAGAGGAAATTTATATGTGATGTGAGGTGAATTGCATTGAAAATCCTTATATTTCCAATTACATAAAGACAAGAAAACAAATAGAAGATGAAGAGAATACTAATGAAAGGGAAGAGACTTCCCAATATCCTCATATTATTTCTTATGATGAATCAGGTAACGAGGAGGAGCCTTCTATTCAACCAATCTCATTAATAAGGAGCTCCAAAAAGAGGATTAAACCCACACATAATGTGAAGAAGAAAAAGAAAATACGGAGAAGCAAAGGTAAAAAGGTATCCCTCCCAAATGATGTTGCTCCTATTACTCATTGTGATGATGATAATTGCTATACTATTGGTGCTATCCATACTATTAATGATGAGAGTGATTATGCTTATGATATGAAAAGGCCCAAGGTTGGGGATGCTATGTATGATGAGAATGACATGTCTGAGAATTTATTTGCTGCAATTAATGTTTGTCCCAATCTTGGGGATGCTATGTTTCATGAAGATGATATATTTAACCTCCCAAGTTTTGATATGCAAATTTATTATGATGATAGCATGCCTCCTATTTATGATGGCTATATTGATGAAAGTGGGTTTGGAAGAGTCTCAACTTTAGGAAGTAATGATCCCACTATTTTGAAGGGTGTTGAAACTTATTGTGACAATTATCAAAGTGGATTTGGAGAGGTCATGACTTTATTTAGTAATGATTCCACTATTTTGGAAGAGGTTTCAATTGATTATGATGAGAACAAAGTTGCTACTTATGATTATCATTTTGGTGACACTTATGCTATAAAAAGTAGTGATGATTATATTTATAAAACTTGTCGTGATTATGATTACCCTTTTTTGAACATTGCTATTTTAATGTAGAAACCATTTATAGTATTCGGGTTTCTTATGATACTCCCACTATTCCGAATGAGAAGAATTTTGCTTATGTGGAGAATAGTAAATTTTCTATACTTGTAGATCATGAAAATAATGCTCTATGTGATAGATCTATTGTTGAATTCATTCATGATGCTACTGAAAATTATTATGAGGGAATAATATATGCTTGTAGGAGTTGCAATAATATCAAGTTTCCTCTCTATGTGTTGAAAATCTTGAAGTTATCCTTGTTTTACCTTCCTATGCAAGTTGATTCTTGTTCCCACAAGTTGTTTGGTCACAAAATCCCTATGCATAGGAAGTGGGTTAGGCTTAAATGTGCTATTTATATTATTCATGATGCTCTCTTTATGTTTCAATTCTTATCTTTTATGTGAGCATCATTGAACGATAGCGCTTGTTGGGAGGCGTTAAACGATAGCGCTTGTTGGGAGGCAACCCAATTTTATTTTTGTTCCTTGCTTTTTGTCCCTGTTTAGTAATAAATAAATCATCTATACTCTGTTATGATTGTGTTTTTTATGTTTTAATTAGTGTTTGTGCCAAGTAAATCCTTTAGGATCTTCTTGGGTGATTGTTATTTGATCTTGCTGTAAAAAAACAGAAAGTATGCGCTCATGAGAATAATTTTCATTTTTCACTAGAGAGCGATAAAATACCAATTCCACTTGAAGTAGATTAATAAACAAATTTCCTAGGACTTCCTAATTTCTCAGGATTTTGGGAGTTACAGAAGTATTCAAAACCTACAGATTACTACAGACTGTTCTGTTTTTGACAGATTCTGTTTTCTATGTGTTGTTTGCTTTTTTTGATGAATCTATGAGTAGTATCGGAGGGTATGAACCATAGATAAGTTGGAATACAGTATATGTTACACCAATATGAATTTAGAATGAGTTCACAACAGTACCTAAGTGGTGATTTACTTTCTTATACTAACGGAGCTTACGAGTTTTCTGTTAAGTTTTCTGTTAAGTTTTGTGTTGTGAAGTTTTCAAGTTTTGGGTAAAGATTTGATGGAGTATGGAATAAGGAGTGGCAAGAGCCTAAGCTTGGGGATGCCCAAGGCACCCCAAGGTAGTATTCAAGGACAACCAAGAGCCTAAGCTTGGGGATGCCCCGGATGGCATCCCCTCTTTCGTCTTCGTTCATCGGTAACTTTACTTGGAGCTATATTTTTATTCACCACATGATATGTGTTTTTCTTGGAGCATCATTTTATTTTATTTTGTTTTTCTTGATGTTTGAATAAAATTCCAAGATCTGAAATTCTTAAATGTTAGAGAGTCTTCACATAGTTGCATAATTATTCGACTACTCATTGATCTTCAATTATATCTTTCGGAGTAGTTTGTCATTTGCTCTAGTGCTTCACTTATATCCTTTTAGAGCACGGCGGTGGTTTTATTTTTGAAGAAATAGATGAACTCTCATCCTTCACTTATATTATTTTGAGAGTACTTTAGAATAGCATGGTAATTTGCTTTGGCTATAAAATTAGTCTTAATATGATAGGCATCCAAGATGGTATAATAAAAACTTTCATAAAGAGTGCATTGAATACTATGAGAAGTTTGATACTTGATGTTTGTTTTGAGATATGAAGATGGTAATATTAGAGTCATGCTAGTTGAGTAGTTGTGAATTTGAGAAATACTTGTGTTAGAGTTTGCAAGTCTCGTAGCATGCACATATGGTGAACGTTGTGTGACAAATTTGGAGCATGAGGTGTGTCTTTGATTGTCCTCCTTATGAGTGGCGGTCGGGGATGAGCGATGGTCTTTTCCTACCAATCTATCCCCCTAGGAGCATGTGCATAATGCTTGGTTTATGATGACTTGTAGATTTTTTCAATAAGTAAATGACTAATGTTGAGTCCATGGATTATACGCACTCTCACCTTCCCATCATTGCTAGCCTCTTTGGTACCGTGCATTGCCCTTTCTCACCTTGAGAGTTTGTGCAAAATTCGCCGGTGCATCCAACCCCCGTGATATGATACGCTCTATCACACATAAACCTCCTTATATCTTCCTCAAAACAGCCACCATATCTACCTATTATGGCATTTCCATAGCCATTCCGAGATATATTGCCATGCAACTTTCCACTGTTACGTTTATTATGACACACTTCATCATTGTCACATTGCCTTGCATGATCATGTAGTTGACATCATATTTGTGGCAAAGCCACCATGCATAATTTCATACATGTTACTCTTGATTCATTGCCCATCCCGGTACACCGCCGGAGGCATTCATATAGAGTCATACTTTGTTCTAGTATCGAGTTGTAATCTTTGAGTTGTAAATAAAAAGAAGTGTGATGATCATAATTAATAGAGCATTATCCTAAAAATAAAAAAGGGGAAGGCCAAAAAAGATAAAATAAAAGGGACAATGCTACTATCCTTTTTCCACACTTGTGCTTCAAAGCAGCACCATGATCTTCATGATATAGAGTCTCCTATGTTGTCACTTTCATATACTAGTGGGAATTTTTCATTATAGAACTTGGCTTGTATATTCCAACGATGGGCTTCCTCAAAATGCCCTAGGTCTTCATGAGCAAGCAAGTTGGATGCACACCCACTTAGTTTCTTTTGTTGAGCTTTCATACATTTATAGCTCTAGTGCATCTGTTGCATGGCAATCCCTACTCCTCGCATTGACATTAATTGATGGGCATCTCCATAGGCCGTTAATTTGCCATGTCGATGTGAGACTTTCTCTTTTTTTTCTCCACACAACCTCCATCATCATATTATGTTCCACCTATAGTGTTATGTCGATGGCTCGCGCTCACGTATTGCATGAAAGTTGAAAAAGTTTGAGAATACTAAAGTATGAAACAATTGCTTGGCTTGTCATCGGGGTTGTGCATGGTGGGAGCATTTTGTGTGCCGAAAATGAAGCATGGCCCAACTATATGATTTTGTAGGGATGAGCTTTCTTTGGCTATGTTATTTTGAGAAGACATAATTGCTTGGTTAGTATGCTTGAAGTATTATTATTTTTATGTCAATATTAAACTTTTGTCTTGAATCTTGCGGATATGAACATTCATGCCACAATAACGAAAATTACATTCATAATTATGCTAGGTAGCATTCCACATCAAAAATCCTGTTTTTATCATTTACCTACTCAAGGACGAGCATGAATTAAGCTTGGGGATGCTTGATACGTCTCCAATGTATCTATAATTTTTTACTGTTCCATGCTATTATATTATCCATCTAGGATGTTTTATATGCATTTATATGCTATTTTATATGATTTTTGGGACTAGCCTATTAACCTAGAGCCCAGTGCCAGTTTCTGTTTTTTCCTTCTTTTTGAGTTTTACAGAAAAGGAATACCAAATGGAGTCCAATTGACGTGCCAATTTTTGATGATTTTTTATGGACCAAAAGAAGCCCCCGGAGTAAAAGAGTTGGGCCAGAAGAGTCCCGGGCCGTCCACGAGGGTGGGGGTGCACCCTACCCCTCGGGCGCTCCGCCCTATCTCGTGGACGACTTGGGCACCTCCCTGACTTTTCCCGACACCAAAAATTCCTATAAATACTGAAACCTCCAGAAAATAACCTACATCGGGAGTTCCGCCACCGCAAGCCTTTGTAGCCACCAAAAACCAATCTAGACCTGTTCCAGCACCCTGCCGAAGGGGGGAATCCCTCTCCGGTGGCCATCTTCATCATCCCGTCGCTCTCCATGACGAGGAGGGAGTAGTTCACCCTGGGGGCTGAGCGTATGTACCATAAGCTATGTGTTTGATCTCTCTCTCTCTCTCCCTCGTGTTCTTGATTCGACACGATCTTGATGTATCGTGAGCTTTGCTATTATAGTTGGATCTTATGATGTTTTTCCCCCTCTATCTCCTTGTGATGAATTGAGTTTTCCCTTTGAATTTATATTATCGGATTGAGTCTTTAAGGATTTGAGAACACTTGATGTATGTATTTCATGTGCTTATCTATGGTGACAATAGGACATCCACATGATCCATTTGATGTATGTTTTGGTGATCAACTTGCGAGTTCCGAGACCTCGTGAACTTATGCATAGGGGTTGGCACACGTTTTCATCTTGACTCTCCGGTAGAAACTTTGGGGCTCTCTTTGAAGTTCTTTGTGTTGGTTGAATAGATGAATCTGAGATTGTGTGATGCATATCGTATAATCATACCCACGGATACTTGAGGTGACATTGGAGTATCTAGGTGACATTAGGGTTTTGGTTGATTTGTGTCTTAAGGTGTTATTCTAGTACGAACTCTAGGATAGATCGAATGGAAAGAATAGCTTCGTGTTATTTTACTACGGACTCTTGAATAGATTGATCAGAAAGAATAACTTTGAGGTGGTTTCGTACCCTACAATAATCTCTTCGTTTGTTCTCCGCTATTAGTGACTTTGGAGTGACTCTTTGTTGCATGTTGAGGGATAGTTATATGATCCAATTATGTTATTATTGTTCAAAGAACTTGCACTAGTGAACGTATGAATGCTAGGCCTTGTTTCAACACATTGCAATACTGTTTTCGCTCACTTTTATCATTAGTTACGTTGCTGTTTTTATATTTTCAGATTACGAAAACCTATATCTACCATCTATATCACACTTGTATCACCATCTCTTCACCGAACTAGTGCACCTATACAATTTACCATTGTATTAGGTGTGTTGGGGACACAAGAGACTCTTCGTTATTTGGTTGTCGGGTTGTTTGAGAGAGACCATCTTCATCCTACGCCTCCCATGGATGGATAAACCTTAGGTCATCCACTTGAGGGAAATTTGCTACTATCCTACAAACCTCTGCACTTGGAGGCCCAACAACGTTTACAAGAAGAAGGTTGTGTAGTAGACATCATCTACCACATATTCCATGCCGAAGTTGAGTGCCAGGAGTTTAAGAACTTCCTCAAGGACGAAAGAGTGAAATTCATTACTGTAGACTTTAGGAACGACAGGAGTGTCCTGGGTCGAATAGGCCTCATTGTAGGCCAGCCCTTCGATCTCCAGAAGGCAAGCCTGGTGTCCTCCTCTCACCCTTCAATGTTGGCCCTGATAGCAGCCATGATTGATCCTTTGTATGCTCAACTAAAGAAACCTCACCACGTGTTTCATCATGCATGGGAGTCGAAGACAATAGATGAGGATCACATCATGTACGCAGCAATGGATGCCTACCTTTGTTTAAATATCTACAAGGGTTGGATGAAGAAGCAGAGCCCAGTGTCCAGTTCAAGCAAACAAGCATCGGCGAAGAGGAAGAGGAAGAGGGACGAGGACGAAGTCGAGGACGTGGACTCAGACTCCAAGTAAGGTGGCAGTGTCGTCGCTCATGCTGGTTCTACTGCAGTGTCAAGTAGACTAGTTGCTTAGTTTTACTTCAGGGGTGTGTTGTGCTGATCCCCCAGCAGAACTATGTTTATGTTCTTTCTCGTTATTTGAACTCTTTAGTACATACAGTAGTACTAGTATGTCTTACTACTATTCTTCTTGTAGTTGGTACTACCACGCATATCTTCGTGTTCCTACTAAACTTAATACTATGTACTAGTAGTATAATTTGGGTCAGTCAATTTGTGAAAGAAGTTCGACGGAGTGAAGGAAGAAGACGGCAGAGAAGCTACCCTAGTATCTATATTAGGGTGGTAGGGTGCCCATGATCTATCTTATGAGTGTTGGGTGTGGAATGCAGTTCACTAGAAAAAATGGATCGTGCTCGGGGTTAGATGGATGGCGGGGGTGGGGGAGCATGGCGGTGGCAGACGGTTCAGGGGAGGGCGGGGTGGCGGCGGTGGCAGGCGGTTAGGCGTGTGGTGGGCTGGCTGCTCGATGCCTGAGAGAGAAGATGAATAGTGCATCAATTTCAGAGGTTGAAGAAGCCCTTCTGGCCATGCATGTTGCATCCAACGACTCACAAGAGTCAACTGGCCAAAATTGCTCCTTCAGATTGCAAGATCAACGTGGCATTCAAGGTCTCAAAGGTAGATTCCTGATCTGCACCCGATTTGCGGGCTCAGCGCGGGCGCGACCGGCTTCCTCTGTGACAACCACCATCCGCGCCTCCTCTGTGCGGGTGGAGACGACAATGACACGCTAGCTCCTCCTCGCCGGCGTGATGGAGCATGCGCTCGTCCTCCTCTTCGTACGCTGTGTGCATAGACGCGGCGGCATCGCGAGGAGGGACTTTAGCGAGCGAGCCTTCGGCTTCATGGCACAGGGATGGGGGGACACGGCGGTGATAGGAGAGAAATGGTTGGGCAAAGCAGGCGAGCATCGGCATGCGCAACGGCGACGGCATATTGATGAGTGCGCGTGTGGGAGCTTAGTTTAGTTTTATATAGGGTTGGTCAAACTTAAAAGAACACCATACTAGTACACATAAACATTAGACTGAGGCAGCGCTTATATTAGTTACCACGGGAATGATACAAAATAATGTGCAAGCGCGTGCACCACGGCCGCGCGGTCGATCGAATGGTGCATCATCGTGTCGCGCTCGCAGGACATCCACCGAACCATTTTGTGTGTGTGAAAACAATCCCCGAATATTACTCAACTTATTTCCTGGAAAAGTTCTTCACGCTACTATATTTCCATATATTTGAATTTAGCTTCAGTTCTTGTTTATTTGGATTTGGACGTTTTAGGTGCGCCCTAGTTTTTTTAATACTGATTTTGTGTGTGTGACTGGGAGAGAACGTGTGTATGTGTCCATATGTGTGTTGTGGCGGAAGGGCAATGTGGAGACGGTGTGCGTGTCATAGAGACATGGAGAGGTGTGAATGTGCAAATGATCATGCATGAGTGAGACATAGAGAGAGGCTGATACGTTGTGTATACATGAGAGAACGGTCTTCTATTTGTACTTGAGTGTGCGGGAGAGAGAGAGAGGAGCATCCATAACCACTACAAAAAAAGACACATCCGTGACATTTTGGGCCAAACGAATTTTTTCCTGTCATACTGTCAGATTTCGGGTTCCGGCAGACCCTTGAGGTTCGAACACTGGGGTGCGCACAGAGATCTCTCCCCTACCGATCTACGTCCAATCTCCTCGCGTGATCTAAGCTGGAAACAACGAACAACACAAGGGACACGAGGTTTATACTGGTTCGGGCCACCGTTGTGGTGTAATACCCTACTCTAGTGTGTGGTGTGGTGGATTGCCTCGGGGGCTGATGATGAACAGTACAATGGAAGAACAGCCTCGTGAGAGGTGTTCTTGGGCTGGTGCGATGAACTGCTTGGGTGAGTTCAGTCGCCTCTTTCTCTCTCTGATAGGGTTCTACCAGATCTCTTGCTGTCTCTCTTTCATCCCCTTGGGTGTCTCCTCCCTTCTGTGGTGGCTAGCTCTATTTATAGGGGCCCTGGGCCTCTCCCCAAATAATGAGCGGGAAGGGCGCCAACAATTGGCCATTTTGAAGGGGAACATCTAGTACAAGTTATCCTAACCAAAGGTGGTCTTCGGCTGCCAAAAGCTCTAGTGATGACGCCATCTTGGGATCCACGGTGACCTCCGTCCTGCCGCTCTGCTGGTCTTGGTCTCATTGCACCGGAATGGTAACCTTTGCCCGATGCCTTGGCCTGTGCTTGCCCCCTTTGCACCAAAGGGGAAACAAGGACACTGCGCAGGCTGGCGCCCGCCTGGCGCCCGCCTAGTCTCGATCGTCATGGCTTGCGTCACGGGCTCCTCGCGAGGTATCCCCGCCTTGATCTCTCCGCCTCCTCGCGAGCCTTCCTGATGAGGTTGCCTCAGAGGAAGCTTTCTGTCGTCCGCACCGTGAGGCTTGGCCCCTCGCGAGGGTCTTGAGCTTGAGCTGATGAAGATGGGTCGTGCTGGGCCCCCACTTGAGCCACGTCGCAGGCCGCAGGCAGGCAAGTCTGGGGACCCCCGTTCCTAGAACGCCGACAGTAGCCCCCGGGACCAAGGCGCACCCGGGCTTGGGCTAGCAGGGAGGCGAAGAGGCAAGCGCGAAGCGCCGCGGGCCCTAACAGCCTACGGCCTTGGGCGCCGCGTGGAGATTGATTGGACGTGGGCGTATGCGCTTCCCCACGACGCCTCGGCGACCGCACGACTTGACAAGTCCCTGCATGCAGAGAAACCGATCATGATTACCTGTGATCGTGGTGCTCGGCGGTTGGCCTCCTCTGGCTATAAGTACGGGGCTGTGCGAGCTCCTTCAGTCCGTCCCTTCCTGCTGCTCCTTG
The DNA here is from genome assembly GCF_018294505.1 of Triticum aestivum. Classification (NCBI taxonomy): domain Eukaryota; kingdom Viridiplantae; phylum Streptophyta; class Magnoliopsida; order Poales; family Poaceae; genus Triticum; species Triticum aestivum. Next base: position 229,323,810 of record NC_057800.1, read on the forward strand.
CCTTCTTCTTGGCTACTCGTCGTTCCCATGGCTCCAAAGAGATTCTCGGCCATAGAGAAAGGAAAGGCCCGCCAGGCAGGGCCTGACTCCCCACCCCCCCCCGACCAAGCACGGTCGAGGCAGCCCTCGCAAGTATTCCACGGTCCCCGTAGTGGCCTCCCGCGGCCATGGAGGCGGTTCCTTGCGTGGTGGTGAGCGCCCGGTTGCCGATGGGGGGCATGCCGTGGCTGCGCGCCCCCTAGGCCACGCTTTCGCTCTGCGGAGGTGCTGCCGGAGTTCGTCGTGTGGTCGGCGGACCCAAACAGCACCCGGCTCCAGCTCCCCCGTTTTTTCGTAGATGAACTGCCGGCCAGCGCCCGGTGCGGCTTCTGGCTCCAGGCGGACGGCTGCTGCAGCAGGGCCTCCTGGGCTTCGCTGGACGTCTCTGTTTCTGGGAATGGGGCCCTGACCCGCGGCTGGCAAACGTTTACCCCCGCGCGCGGCCTGGGCTGGTGGTGCACCCTACACTTCAAGTTCGATGGCGATGCCACCCTCTACGTGAGGGTGTTCGGGGAAGACGGTCACCGTGCTGGGTGCTGCCCCAAAGACGACGACCGCGGCCGCCTGGCCAGCCTTGGTACTGACCAGGATGAAGACGGCGACAGGCGTACGGGCGGCGGTGCTTGGGGTTCGCTGAGCTTCGGCGACTCCCTCTCAGGCAGCAGCTCCTCCAGCGGTGGCCGCGACCAGCCCCCGCGCCGTCGCACCTGCCTGGGTGAAGGTAGCGGGCCAGCCCGCCGTCGCGCCCCGATGAAGCAAGAGGAGGGATCCGTCTGAGCCTCAGGAGCAGCTCGGACCTTCGCTGTGGGTTGTTGTGGGACGAATCGCGCCCATTCTGTTTTCCTTCCTTTCCTGCGCAGAAATAGAGGGTAGTATAAGGCCTCGCGGGGGCGTGTAAGAACTATTGCTGTTAACCATCATGCTGCTTCTGCTACTTCTGCGCTGTGTTTCCGCGCCGTGCACCTATGTGTGGGAACTATTTTGGCTCGGTGGGGCCTGACGTGGTCCTCGCCTCCCGAGGTCGTGGCCTCACCGTGCGCTTCGTGCGCTGCAAGGATTAGTAGGAGGGGTAACTTCTGGTCTTGGTTGTGGGGGCGATCGGCCCAGGTCCTGCACTCGTGTCGCGATGCCTGTGGGGCACGTACTAGGATGGGTGCTCCTGTAGAGGGCTCGGATAGGAAAGCTCCAAACGATCGGGGCAGAAAACACCCACGAGGGCGCCCACGAACCTCCCTCGTGAGACTTGTGCAAGAGAAAACGAGGCAAGCGAGCGAAAAAGATAAAGAGGCACATGCCAGGAACGTCAACAACTCCAATAAAACTTCAAACGGGAATAAACAAGCTAACTGCAGAAAGCAAATGGGAAAGCCGCGTCCGGCACCTATTCTAGTCTTCGATGTCTTCTCACCAGCGCGGAGCTAAGTGCTGCCACTGGGGGTGGGCGGGAGCCCCCGAGGCCCGAGGGCGGCACTCCGGAGACTCCGGGGAGTGTACAACCCCACTCATTATTACGTGAGAGTGTCACAGGCGGCGAGCTTCACAGGCATTGTCCTTCTTCACAGGCACCGGGCCTTTCCCAAAACGCGGCAGCTTCACAGGCATTTGCCTTCTTCACAGGCACCAGGCCTTTCCCAAAACGCGGCAGCTTCACAGGCATTTGCCTTCTTCACAGGCATCGGGCCTTTCCCAAAACACGGCATCTTCATAGGCATTTGCCTTCTTCACAGGCACCGGGCCTTTCCCAAAATGCGGCAGCTTCACAGGCATTTGCCTTCTTCACAGGCACTGGGCCTTTCCTAGGCGCTAGGCCTCGCTCAGGGATAGAACCTCCGGAGATGTTGAATGTTCCACGCGTTCTGGATGGGTACCCCCTCCGTGGTCTCCAAGCGCGTGGAGCCAAGCCTGGAAACATGAACAACCTTGAACGGGCCCTCCCACATGGGAGAGAGCTTGTGCAGCCCCTCCCTGGAGAGAACCCGTCTGAGCACGAGATCCCCTACCTCAAGAGTTCTGGGGCGGATGTTGCGGCAGTGGTATCGTCGCAGCGCCTGTTGATACCTTGTCGCTCGCAGCATGGCTTCTCGACGGTGTTCCTCCCCCAGCACGGGATCCGTCCCCCGCATGGCGTCCTGCCGCGTCTCGTCGAACGCTAGGACCCGTGCGGAGCGACGCCTCACCTCGTGAGGGAGAATAGCCTCTGCTCCGTAGACGAGGAAGAACGGGGTCTCGCCAGTCGGCTTGGTCGCAGTTGTGCGGATTGACCACAGCACGGACTGGAGCTCGTCGTACCAGCCCCTGCCACGGGCCTCCAGCTTCTTCTTGAAGGTCCTGGCTTTGAGGCCCCTCAGGACCTCCACGTTGGCTCGCTCGGCCTGGCCGTTGCTCCGGGGGTGTGCTACCTAAGTGTAGCATATCTACGTTCCAAGGTTAGCACAATACGTTTTGAAGAGATTACTGGTGAACTACGAACCGTTGTTGGTGATGATGCGGTTGGGCACCCCAAATCGGAGCACGAGGCCCCTGATGAATTTGACCGTAGAGCCTGCCGGGATTGTGCGGACGGCTTCCACCTCGGCCCACTTGGTGAACTTGTCCACAACGACGTAGAGGTAGCGATAGCCCCCTAGCGCCCGAGGAAACGGGCCCAGAATGTCCAGCCCCCAAACTGCGAACGACCATGAGAGGGGTATAGTCTGTAGACCCCCCGCAGGCTGATGGATCTGCTTAGCGTGAAACTGGCAGGCCTCGCAAGCCTTCACCAGCTCAATGATGTCGTTGAGCGCCGTGGGCCAGTAGAATCCACTACGGAACGCCTTGCCGACGAGGGTTCGTGATGACGTGTGGTGCCTGCAGTCCCCGCTGTGTATGTCCGCCAGTAGCTCCTTCCCTTGCTCTCGGGAGATGCAATGTAGGGACACGTCATTTGGTCGCTTCCTGTAGAGCTCTCCATCCTTGATGCAATAAGCCGTGGCCTGCCGCGCCACACGCTCCGCTTCCTCCTCATTCTCCGGCAGAGTCCCTTGCATCAGGTAGTTCTTGAGCTCCGGGATCCAACACCCTTCCTGAGGCTCTAACGCCAGGAGCAGGAATCATTATTTTGCAAGTAATAAGGAGGCATTTCCTTGCGTGCGACCGTGGACCCAGTTGTCGGCCTCTCCACGTACAGTCCACTTCAGATGCATGTCCGTCGTTGACCATGTTGACCAGGCTGCACCGAGAGCACCAGGGCGGTGGACGACGGCGAGGCCTAGGAAGGGAACGACACGGAGGCAAGGAAGACTCGGCAGTTGTTTCCCACACGGAGGGGAGTACAGCTGTACGAGGGTTTACTGGTTCGTCTGCCGTCACCGGAGAATAACAGCAGGTTTGGGTGAGTAGAGGGATGGCTAGGCCAGTGATGGGAGTACGGTGGGGCGGTGAGGCATGCACGGCAGCAGAGCCGGTTGCGGGGAGGAGGGAGCACGCAGTCCCGCCGGCGCTTGTTTGAGCGGCTGGAGCAGGAAGAGCAGAGATTGAAGAAGCACGGCGGCCGTTGGATGGCCATCCAACAGTCACTGCTTGTGCGTCAACATTTTTTTAGGAAAGCCTCAAATCTGTGGAAAATAGCATACAACCCACCTGCCATTATTTCTAATAATTTACAACCCATTTGCTAATTATTAAGGTTTTCTTTGGAGCCCATATTCTTTTTGTTAGCATTACAGCCCATATTGTGGCCATGGTTAAAAAATTATACGAAATTTTGCATATTTCGGTGCGGTCCGAACTGTTTTTAATCCCGAAATTTTGACTCACATTCAAACTGATTTTAAAAATAAATGTATATCAATATAAAATCCAACAAAAATTCTCCACGCATAAAAATTAATGTAATTTAAAATCTCGAAATGAAAAAAAGATATTTGAAACTAATTGCCGGTTTGATGTGTTTTAAAAATGTACAACCCATTTCTCATTACTGATGGGCCATTTTCTCGGCCAGCCGAATAAAAGCTCTCCTCGTCTTGAAAGATTTACAGCCCAACAGGCCTGACAAAGCGATTACTTGGCAAATCACAAAAAAACTGGGTTGTGGCCATGGACCCAGCTGTCAGCCTCTCCACATACAGTACTCTTCCGATGGAATGTCGTTGACCACGTTGACCACGCCGCACCGAGAGCACCAAGGCAGTGGACGACGACGAGGCCTAGGAAGGGGATGACGCAAAGTCGGGGAAGACGCGGCAGTGGATGCCCACGCGGAGAGGAGTACGACGGTTCACTAGTTCAGCTGCGGTGTGAGGCTGCCGTCGCCGCAGGGCCTGGCTAGCAGTGGGAGTAGTAGGGGGCGATGAGGCCTCAACGTCAGCACAGCCGACCACTGGAGGCAGGAGCAGGCGGTCTCCCCGGTGCTGGTTTGGGCGGCTGGTGCAAGAAGAGCAGCGATTGAAGAAGCAGCAGGACTGTTCGATTCAAATCCAACGGTTACTGCTGCTAGAATCGTTTGTTGACTAAGTTGACAAGCCCTGCGTACGCGTGAACTTAGTAGGCCCACAAGTCAGCCTCCCAACCGGTGCGCCCCGGATCTCAGTGGGAGGAATCATTTTTTTCGCGTAATAAGGAGGCAGTTGATTGTGTGTGGCCAGACCAGCGGAGGGAGTAGGGTGGGCCGGGGAAGCCTGCGCGGCATCACAGTGGGACACAAGAGGAGGGAGCAGGCAGTCCCGCCGGCGCTAGTTTAGGCGGCTGGAGCAGGAAGATCAGAGATTGAAGAAGCACGTCGACTGATGGATGGACATCCAACAGTCACTACTGCTAGAATCGTGTGTTCACTGACAAAGCCTTGCGTAAACAAGTCAGCCTAGAAATCTGTGGCATGTACAGCCCATTTGCTATTATTTTTATAATTTTTACTCACTTTCTAATTCATATGGAATTTATTGCAGCCCATTTTCCATTTTTAGAATTGCTGGCCATTTTCTTGTCAGTACCAGGGTCAAAAAATTAACTAAATATGTGGGAAATTTTGAAAATTCGTGAATTTTTGCTGGGGAACGAAATATTCTTAATCCAAAAATTAATAGCCATACTAAAACAAATTTAAAAATAAATTAGTACTATGTCATGTTAAATCCAATGAAATACGTATAAGATATCAGTGAAGAACAAAAACAAAAAAGAAACTTATATCCCATTTGCTATAATTTTTTTGGAATTTTCAACCCCTTTTGATATTACTTTTAACAGACATTGACCATACTCTTAAGCTAGGCCGGAATGCATCCCTCCCCGTCTTGAAAGATTTGGAGCCCAGTAATTCGAAGAAAACAAATAGGCCTAGCTTGGGTATTCTTCAAAAATAAATACTGGGCTACCTATTTTCCCAAAGAACTGGTGCATGAGCATTTAGCTTTATTTATTTACTTATTTATGTTTAGGGGACCATGAGCATGTACCTGGGCCGGATTCATGTGAGAGCCTCCCTTCTAGTTAATTATGGGCTTCTCTATTGGGCCTTCATCAGTGGGCTGCATGTTATCAACAAGTGGAAAATGTGTTTCGTACGAAAAATAGTATGCGCTACGTACGGTATGGGGCACTAAAGGATCGAACCGTGCAACGACTTCCAAAACATTGTGTTTGTCGTTCTAACAACACATTTATTCAACCAACAGACGAAATATACTACTGACTGTACTTTGAAAACAGCAGCAGCAGCAACCAGGGCTGGGGGTGCAACAGAAGTAGTAAGCAGGCCAGAAGAGTGAAGACGCACCTCTCTCTCCCAAACCAAACATCAGCCATCATTACAAAAGGGCTACCAAAAAAGAACAAGTATATGCATCAAACTAAATAAAGATCCTACTACACCAAGTGTACGCATCTAACTAACTGGCTCAGTTAGACATTACTATTTATTAAGCTGTGGAGATTGGCTGATGGCTTGAACCAGATGGGTGCCTGACGGGGGAAACTCCAGCCAGCAGGTCAAAGTCTGATACTTGCGACCCTCTCTCCTACTTTGGGCCGCAGAGCATGGTGGCATATATCAGGGTATGGTGCATGCAGAGATGCATGGTACGCTGTGTACACACAGTTTTGCCTGATGAACGAAACCTCACTGCCATCATGATCCTTGCCGTCGGTTATCTCCTGGTTAATCGGATAATTCAGTCTTACAAACAGAGAGCGTGTACCAAGGCTACGTACCAGCCTCCAGTCAAAAATTCCTGAACGCCCAGAGAAGCTGGGATCCTACTCAAAGACCTTGCAGTGACTGTGATTGTATTCCGTGAAACAACACGTCCGGTACGTGCGAATGATCATCAATCTTTCGCCATCGTCTGGTCGAGCCAGGAAGCACCTGCAACTGCCATGCCACTTTTCTTTGAAAGGTTCTGGGATTAGGAAGGGTAGGGACACTAGGCGGCCTACAACATCATATCAAGTTGGAGTCAAATAAAAAAGGGCTCTTGATTTAGTCAATTTTAAGAACAACATGTTATGAGCATGAATATTTTTTCAGCAAATGTTGACAGTAATATAAGCAAGCCATCATGATATCATAGGAAAGTAACATACTGCTGTAACAGCTGTTTGTAGTGATGACTGGAGTAGGCTAGCAATACGTCCAGCCATAGAAGGAGTCGACACCGTAAATGAAGCCCTTGTGTTCAATGGCATCAGAGAACCATGGAGGATGTATGATCATGCGATGGACGTGCAGATTTATCCACTTACCGCAGTGACCTGCCAGATAGGTGAGACCGCGGTTGAAGAACGCAATTAGCCCGAAGTCTTTATAATTCGCAGATCTCGTGGGCACTTGGCAAATTACAACCTTGAGCAAATCAAACTTGGTATCATGTTGGCTACTATAAGATTCCGAGTATTCTGGGCCGCGGTGCCAAAGCAGTGCAGTGTTAATCGAAGGAAGGTGGATCAATCGCCGGGTGTAGACCTCCACGAGCATCCAGCTGCCGCGACCGTCGACGAGCACCATCCAAGACGTGTTCATGCCGACCCAGTACATACCGTTAATGTAGTTGAGGCTGACGGGGATCAGATTGCAGTCAAGGGGGTTGGTGCTCGCCACCCTACGATCGTTATGCTGCGTGACATGCCGTTTCTAAATATCAGGCGGCATCAGCAAGCAAGGAGCTGGCTTAAAAAGCTCCGTCCTGAGGGCTTTGAGTAAACAGTACAGCCCCGACGAGCATGTGGCGAGCGGCATGGTACTGAGATTGTCCACACGCGAAACAATGAGCTTGATTACCTCTGTGGGGAGCGAATTCTAGCCACTCTTTCGGTGGACGCTGCTCGGTTCTGCCATTGTTAGTGCTTGGGTTTCGGACAAGGGGGGAGGCGCCTTAGCGGGGATGGAAGATTGGACGAGATTATGTGCGGACAAAGATGGAGAAGAGAATATGTTGCTGCGGGAAGTGGATAGGTGATGATGACTATAGCACGTCGCTTGACTTACTAGACACATACCAGCAGCGTAGGGTCATGTTGATGCCAGACAACTTGCTTGAGTGATCACAGTACTGGTACTCCCTACAGTGCTATGCCCTAACTTGCTTGAGTAAAGTAGTAGAGTAGGACTCTGCTCTACTACTAGCACCGGAGGAGTAGTATATTCTAATCTAAAATAGTTACAAACTTCAATGCCCGAGCATGGAACGACTACGAACCGTGCTCAAAGACCGTGTCTACATGGTGTTTGGACATGGACGACAACCTCAATGCCAACGGTGCTGCTCCGTTGCACCGTATGTGTTTCTGTCCTTCTTGTTCGAAATCGTGGTAAAATTATAATTTATTTTGTGCTTATTCGGATTAAATCTCGTAGTAACCGGCTCATATATTCAACTGGCGCAACGTCCCCTACAGCCACTCCCGTTTCATGGACGGCCTGGTCGATGCCTCCAAGGAGGCCTTCGTCCACTACTATGAGTGCCCGATGCCGTTTTGTGGCTCGCCGGCGGACATGGTGCATCACCTCACGGATGCGTGCAGCGGTCACTGCTGGCCCTTGGCGGAGAACATCAAGTACAAGACATGCTACCCGTTCACCATGCCGGACTCGCTGGAGGATCACCGCCGCCTTCTAGTCTCGGAGGAGGAGGGCAGCGTCTTCCTCTTGATCGTGGGCACCGGCGAGGCCCCCGCAAGATGCCGCCCCGTCTCTGTAATGTGCGTCAGGGGCGACGCCGCTGACGCTGACACTGACACGAGGCCGATGTACGGGTGCGTGGTCAGTGTTACTACCCCTCCGGGTCGCGTGGGCGGCGACACCGGCCTCATTGAACGGACTTGGACTCTGGGGAGCTGGGACTATCCCACCAATGTGGACTTGGAAAACCCATGGCATCCTTTACCTGCTGACGCGGTGCACGGGGACTCCAAGGAGGTTCACCTGGACATATGCATTATCAAGTTAAATGTTGATCATTAGTCTTCGCTCAATGTAATCCGCTGTCTAAGCATGTGGAAACTTCCATGCAGGAACTTGCTCTATTGGAGTATCGCACATGAATAAAAGTGTATCCGTTTATGGTTTAGTCTAGAATCTTCCATGTATGAATTTTTACTATAGTACTGGTGAAAGACTTATGATGAACCATTTCTTACATCTCCTCTACCCGCTTGCAAGTCATCCTAATTTAATCCCTCCGTCTAGGTGTATAAGGGCATGGTTAATATTACTTAATAGTATGGCCAACTGTTGACTATAAGAAAGTGCCATGTCATCTGTAGCCAACATGTATAACAATCGATACTCAAAAACTAATTCTTAAAGGTCATTTCTTGCAAAGCACAATAAGTGTTATTTCTTCACAAGTTTTGGATGCAGGTTGAACAGTTGAACGCCTTTGTTTGCAAAAGATACATTTTTATCTTTTTCACCCGGATGTTTGTGAACTCTAGAGATGAAATAATATTCGAAGAAACCTATCGATACCCGTTACACATGAGATGACCCCCACATTCTTTGTCAAAATAAACAACTCCCCGATCAATGCATTTCACTCTTCGGTGCAACGCACGGGCACCTTACTACTATAGATTAGTACAACCAAAAATTGAACTAACATTATATATAGTATGATAAATGCTGATGCATGTCACCGAAAATTATATCATTCAAAACTATGTTCAAATACGAATCCAACTATATAGTTTTTGTTGACATGCAATAACATTTTGTCAGTTAAATCTTTAGTCAAATTCAATGGGGGACTAATAAACCATGACCGATGTAGTACAAGTGTAGAGGGCGGCGCTGCACGGGAGTCTCACCTCTCACCCCGCTCGTGGCGCGGCCGTAAAGTCGTCATATCACAAAACCCAACCACTCCCAGTAATAAGTGTCCTTGTAAAATAAACGGACAAGCAACCATCGCATGCCTCCGTCTTTTTTGCATTTCATCTCTCTGCATTTACTTTCTCCAGTTCATCTCGCACACTCGATCCCTAGCTACTACTCCTAGGGCCAGTTCTTTTGGCGGCTTCCCCAGCTTTTCCCACAAGACTAGTCACAGTGGAGTAACAATAAGGTGCCTCACTCATTTATTTGGGCTTCTAAACTACTGCTCCGTCCTGGTTTATTCCTCACCATTGTAATTTGTGCTAAATTTTGACCAAAGATTTAACTGGTTTATTCCTCACCATTGTAATCCCTTCGTCTAGGTGTGTAAGTCATCTTACAAAAACCAAATAATCCCAAAACACTTAGGCGCAGTGCATTAACTTCTACCTCGTTTCTTGTTTCTTGACATATCAACCAATAAGAGATAAAGAGTGTGCATGCTTTTAATGACTTGAGATATCAAACACGACATGCAATGGTTAGTTCATTGCATGCAATACTATTAATTAGCAAATAAACATTAACGTTTCTTGTTTTCTCCTCCTCCTTGGTCACGGTGCACAACCTAAGATGACTTACTCACCTAGACGGATGGAGTAGTGCATGTGACATGCACTAACATTTCATTAGTTAAATTTATTATCAAAATTTGACATAGATTACAATGGGGACCTATAAACTAGGACGGAGGTAGTAGTTACGCGATTACTAATCTAGAAGCCTAAAAGAACTGGCCCCTGGTACTACTAGTAGTAGTACTCAAGTTGGAATTCCAATTGCACGGCACAACTTGTTAGGCAAAAAATTTGATACAGGGTGTAGGAAGCGGTTTGGGAATTTGCATGCCTTTCCAACCAGTGAGATACTCCGTACAAAGTACGACAGAGAAATAACCATAGAGAAGGAAGCTAAAAGTAAACAATCAAACGAGCAATTTTGCATTTGTTTTGCATTGAATCGTTTCACAAGCTTGACTAGTGTTGTTTTTCTACTTTTACAAAAACCGCATCATAATGTTAAAACATGCATTTGCACGTACTAAGTAATAGTAGTATTCCCTCTGTCTAGGTGTATAAGTCTTCCCTCCTTCTTGGTCATGGTGCACAACCAAAGATGACTTATTGACCTGGACGGAGGGAGTAGCATAGTCTGCAAGCATATATCGAGAGAGACGTGTAGTGCGATAGTATATAGTAAAGTTTGTGCTATATGCACGTACTTGCAAAATGCCTACGAATACACAAGGTTTCCAAACTTTCCCTTTTACATACTTAATTAAGGATGCTAAAAATTCCTGAACGTTTGAGATTTCTCATTTGCGTCCCAAAACTAATGAGATCGACTTACGAAACAAAAATTATACTCCTCCTAAAAGCTACGGCGCTCGCAGGAGCACTTGCGGTGCGCCACGAGTGCCCTGGTGCGCGTCCGTTTCCCAGCGCGCCGACACAACGCCTCTTCCTCAGCCTCACAACTCACGAGGAGCTGATTGGCGGCTTGCCGGCAGGAGAGCGCGATCTCACCGGTGTGGTGATCCGGCGCCAATAGGTACTCCTCCTCACTGGAAGCGTGCACCCGGTCCACGTACCGCCAAGCGTAGATGAGGCGCTTGGGCCCGACTGCACTCAAGGCGTCGGCACGGGCGTCCTCCGCCACCCTCGCGGCCCTCGCACGATCCTTCTGCCAAAGAGCCAATTGCCTGACTCTCTCGGACGCGACATAGGCCTCCCAGACAGCTTGTTCCGCGGTGCGCTTCTCTTCCTCGGCCTTCTTCTCCGCCTCTATTTTGGCATGCTCTGCTGGAGGCAAAGCCTCCCACAAGACGACATCCATTTATTTCCAAAGCTCCTTAAGGCTGGGGGGCACAGCGGGCGGCGCGGCGTTCTCCTTGTAGCGGGGAGCCGACGCATCCTCCGGCGCGCGTGCTGGCGAGATTGGGAACGCCGATGCGTCCACCTCGACGCGTCACGGCGTGGAGCAGAACGCCGACGCCTCCTCCTCGACTAGTGGCGACGAGGAACAGAACGGCGACGCGTCACGTCGCGGTGAGGAGCGGAAAGCTGACGCGTTCTCCTCGACTAGTGGCGGCGAGGAACGGAACGGCGATGCATCGCGTAGCGGCGAGGAGCGGAACACCGACGCGTCCTCCTCCACTAGTGGCGGCGACGAACGGAACCGTGACCGTCCGCGCGGTGCAGCGAGGGGCTCCTAGGGCTTGGGAGGGGCGATGCCATGGTGGTCGACGTGAGAGGGAGGGGAGGAGATAGCGATGAATGTGAACGTGAGGGGGAGGAGATAGCGATGTCGTGGGAGGCGCAATATTTATAGGGAGCAATGGCACACCTACGTAAGATATGGACTGAGCTGCACTGACTTAACTATAGGTCCAGTCGCGTCACTGACATGTGGGGCAGACCCCTGTTGGGCCCATATGTTAGTGACCCAATGCACCTGTAGTTAAGTAACAACTACGTGGGCATATTTATTGGAGTAAATTACGGGGGAGCGAAGGGGTGGAAATATTGCTGGTCACAACGGATTGGACGAGCGTGGGGGGAGGAGAGTCATGCATGCAGATTTTTTCACACAGGCTTCCTGCAGGTATGGGGAACGGTGCATAATAAGTCATCTTGCATGCTGGGCTAGGTATAGTCTCAAGTCATTAAAAACATACACGCCCCACACATGTTCATATTTCAAGGTGCACTAAATTATTGCATGCGATGATTAAGGCTGGCCATAATGGTGGTATCTTAGCTGGTATCATGCACACGGGAATAGCAAACATGCTGATGTGGCAAAGAATTAAAGAAGAGAGGGGGGTTAGAGTAACTAGTGTTCATGCATGCATTGGTAAACACATTTTTTTGTGGTAGCGTCTCTTGCATCGGGGGACTATGACAGGTCTGCTATGCGTGACCTGAAGATGAAAGCATTGAACATCTCAAAGTTGATCAACAATCTTCAATTGTCAAAGATTAGCCGTTCGGCCAATAAGGTGGCACACTTAATCGCTAAGTATAGCTTTGACAATAGATTAGATGGTATTCTTGTAAATAACGTACCGCCCTGTGTGGTGAATATTGTAACGAATGAGTGTACAGGTGTGGCTGGTTAATTAATATAAGGTGGTGTTCAAAAAAAGTATAAATTTGGTCAAACACTTTGCAAATGGTTGACGGGAGTAAAAAGGACCAGAGGGAGTATCATGCATGCGGAGTAGGCAAAAAAATTGCTTGTCTAAAAAAAGGCAAAAAAATTTCTCATTTATAGCCGGTCGAAGTCTCAAAGGGCGCGACCGCGCGAGGGAGGTGAAGGTCGTGGGAGGCGCGACGTTTGATGGAATTAAGTGAAGTTACATCCACGCGCCGGCATGGCGTGCGAACAGGCAGAAGCTATACCGTCAGGCCTACGATATGGGTCTAGTAGACATGACATCTAGTGGGTCCCGCATAGTTCTCAAGAACTCTTTGGGGGCTTGCAGCCGTTTATCCACCGGGCAAGCCAGCAACCCCATGCCGTTTGCACGCCCTACTCATCCCCGTCTTCTACCTTACAACAGTTCGCTCCAAGTCGTCCCGTCCTTTCACATTAGTTTGCTCCCAGTTTTTTTGCGGCGTACAACATTTAAACTTCTCCTAACCCTCCTCCAAAATCCATGGCCTCCCAAATCTCCATGGTCGCTGCTGAGTACCAAGTTAGAGCCATCACCGGCGATCAGTTCACCGTCATCTACACACGTGGATCCGGGACAGTGAAAGCATGGCTTGCTCGCTTCCTATGCATGTTCAACAGTTCAACGGATGAGTGGGTCGCTGGGCTAGATGTTGAGTACACCACAGTCCTGGGATGAGAGAAGGATCTAAAGGATGAAGAGAGGAAGAAGCCCGCCGTGATCCAGGTTTGCGTACATAACGTTTGCTTGGTCTACCACATATGCCATGTCGACGTTGAGTGCCAGGATTTTAAGAACTTCCTCAAGGACAAAAGAGTGAAATTCGTTACTGTAGGCTTTAAGAACGACAGGCATGTCCTGCGTCGGATAGGTCTCGTTGTAGGCCAGCCCTTCGATCTCCAGAAGGCAAGCCTGGTGTCCTCCTCTCGTCCTTCAATGCTGACCCTGGCAGCAGCCATGATTGATCCTTCGTACGCAAAACTGAAGAAACCTCATCACGAGTTTCATCATGCATGGGAGTCGAAGACATTAGATGAAGATCACATCCTGTACGCAACAATGGATGCCTACCTTTGTTTAAATATCTACAAGGGTTGGATGAAGAAGCAGAGCCCAGTGTCCGGTTCAAGCAAAGAAGCGTTGACGAAGAGGAAGAGGAAGAGGAAGACGGACGAGGACGAAGTCGAGGATGAAGTTGAGGACGTGGACTCAGACTCCGAGTAGGTGGAAGTGTCGTCGCTCATGCTAGTTCTACTACGGTGTCAAGAGGACTAGTTGCTTAGTTTATTTTCAAGGGTGTGTTGTGCTGAGGCCCCAGCATGAACTATGTTTATGTTCTTTCTCGTTATTTGAACTCTTTAGTACGTACAGTAGTACTAGTACTATGTCTTACTACTGTTCTTCTTGCAGTTGGTACTACTACTCGTATCTTCGTGTTCCTACTGTACTTAATACGTTCATACTACTAGTATAATTTGGGTCAGTCGATTTGTGAAAGAAGTTCAACGGAGTGAAGGAAAAAGACGACAGAAGAGGTGGAAGAAGCCCTTCTAGCCATCCATGTTGCATCAAACGGCTCACATGAATCGACTAACCCAAATTGCTCCTTCGGATTGCAAGATCCACGTGGCATTCAAGGTCTCGAAGGTAGATTCCGCATCCGCACCCGGTTTGCGGGCTTGACGCGTGCGCGACCGGCTCCCGCCGCGACAGCTACCATGCGCACCTCCTCCGTGCGGGCGGAGACGACAATGACAAGCTAGTTCCTCCTCACCGGCGTGCTAGAGCACGCGCTCGTCCTCCTCTTCGTACGCTGCATGCATAGACGCGGCTCCACCAGCTGCTCGCGTGCTTGGCAGCGCGGCAGCATCGCGAGGAGGGACTGCAGACAACATGAGCGAGCGAGCCTTCGGCTTCATGGCATAGGGATGGCGGCGACACGGCAGTGATGGGCGAGAAATTGTTAGCCGGAGCAGGCGGGCGCCGGCATGCGCAACGGCGCCGACATATTGATGAGTGCGCGTGTGGGAGCTTACTTTAGTTTTATATATATGGTTGGTCAAACTTAATAGAAAACTGTACTAATACACATAAACATTAGACTAAGGCAGCGCTTTTATTAGTTAGTACCACAACCATGATACAGAATCATGTGCAAGCGCGTGAACCACGGCCGCGCGGTCGATCGAACGGTGCGTCACCATGTCGCGCTCGAAGGACATCCACCGAACCTTTTTGTGTGTGTGAAAATAATCCTCGAATATTACTCAACTTTTTTTTCCTGCGAAAGTTCTTGACGCTGCAATATTTCCATATATTTGAATTTAGCTCCAGTTCGTGTTTATTTGGATTTGGACGTTTTAGGTGTGCCCTAGTTTTTTTAATACCGATTTTGTGTGTGTGACTAAGAGAGAACGTGTGTATGTGTCGATATGTGTGTTGTGGCGGAAGGGCAATGTGGAGACAGTGTGCGTGTCATAGAGACATGGAGAGGTGTGAATGTGCAAATGATCATGCATGAGTGAGACATAGAGAGAGGCTGATACGTTGTGTATACATGAGAGAACAATCTTCTATTTGTACTTGAGTGTGCGGGAGAGAGAGAGAGGAGCATCCGTAACCACTACAAAAAAGACACATCAGTGACATTTTGGGCCGAACGAATTTTTTTCTGTCATACTGTCGAATTTTGGGATCCGGCAGACCCTTGAGGTTCGAACACTGGGGTGCGCGCGGAGATCTCTCCCCTACTGGGGTGCGTGTGATACAGACATAGAGAGGTGTGAATGTGCAAATGATAATGCATGAGTAAGACATAGACAGATGCCGATACGTTGTGTATACATGAGAGAACGGTCTTCTAGTTTACTTGTGTGTGTGAGAGAGAGAGAGGGGGAGAGAGAGACAGAGAGAGGAGCATCCGTAACAGAACAACCATCTCTCTCAATTCATCCGTCCCTCGCACGGTCGCATGCAACACATGCATCAACGCGCACATTTTGACACCCTCACTCGGCCCCTGCCCACCTCAAGGCTTGCACAATCTCTTCGTGAATACCCATTTCTCTCCTTAGGTTTGTTTTCTCTCAATATCTGACACACACACACACACAGACACACGCAGCACAACACACACACACACACACACTCCCCCGAGCAAACAATTCATCCCCATCCAAGGTTATACGGTGACCACTCTTGCTTGTGCTTCTTTGCACCCCAACATGCACAACACCTCAATCTTCAAAGAGGGCATCGAGCATATCAAAGACAGTGACCACACCGCGCTAGAGAATGCGGGGTCATTTGGAGGCAGGGTGATGTGACGACGGCTGACTGACTCCTCCCCCCACCCTCTCTCTCTCTTGCACAAAATTACCAATCCCTCTCTCCCCAGCACAAAATTGTCAATCCCTCAACCCACAAGATCCTTCCCCTCTCGTCCATGTTTTTCCAGCTCTCTCATCAAACATGTTGTCTCTTCTCCTTCCACGTATACAGAATCCAGATGCACACGCATCTCATGTATATTACATTATCCATCTTTCTCACAGGCCTAACTTCTTTCTCTCTCTATCTCTCTCTATCTCTCTCTCTATCTCTTTAGGTTTGTCTCCTACTCTCTCGTCCACATACATACAATCTTTCCCGCCCTATCTGCTCCATCTTCAAAAGATCTCTCTACACGTTTCATTCACACATTGGGATATGTCAAAATGTTGCTTCTATAATGCCCGATGTAGAGTTATGGTTGTTTTTGTTGCATCCTACAAAGTAATAACTATGAAATGCATTTAGATTCTCATTTGACTGGGATTATGTGAG
This sequence comes from Triticum aestivum, assembly GCF_018294505.1. NCBI lineage: Eukaryota > Viridiplantae > Streptophyta > Magnoliopsida > Poales > Poaceae > Triticum > Triticum aestivum. Next base: position 229,340,201 of record NC_057800.1, read on the forward strand.
TTTGAGCATGTTGTGAAGTACTATAGACCTTGTATACATCTTGGGATTCGACAATGATTGTAACTATTGAATTGTATAGACCATTACATTCGAAGTCAATAGCCTAATATATTTATTTCACAATTTCAACAAATGATTAGTTCACTACAAACTAAGAAAACAAATGTGTACTCCCTCCGTTTTTATTTAAGTCCGCGTATTAGCATTGGTCAAAGTCAAGTTTTGTAAACTCTCAGAAAGCTTATAACAAAAAAATATTAACATATACAATAACAAATAAATACCATTAAATTCATTATTGAATGTACTTTCACATCATACATATTTGTTATGGTAAATGTTTATATTTTTCTATAAACTTGGTCAAACTTTAGGAAGTTTGACTTCGGTCAAACCTAATATGAAGAGTTTACTACTACTACTCACTAGTTGCTTAGCCGAATCACTCAACATGCCACACGGGGAGTCTAGTGTCACAAAATTTTGAGGTCGGCGGGAAAATCTCCTGCGACCCTGATTCGAGCAGTGGGAAGTTACCATCATAGCCTTCAGAACAGGCCTACGGATGACGCTTGGTAGGGGCTGTTTTTCGTAACTTCAGGTTCACCCTACCCAGCCAACCCCACCCCAGCACCCAGAATAGTACACCTGAATACTCCCCATTTTCTATCCCCACCGCAAAATAGACTTCTCCACGGCACCGCAGCCTTCGTGCTCCTCCCCTTTACATCAGCGCACTCATTCACCGCAGCACATCTGCCTCATCGACGACCTCGTACGCTGCACTGGAGCCGGTCCACTATCGTCATCGTACACGGAGCCTCTTCCCCTGCATCGTCTTCCACGGTCTCGGGTCTGCTTCCCGGAATCCGACGCCAAGCGCAGAAGTACCACCATCGTGGACAATGAACTGACTCCCCTTGCCGACCATGACTCATAGAGGCCGCCACGACCATCGTTCTCCTCCTTGATTGGTAATGTGTGTATTGAATCACTTAGCAGTACATGTGCAGTTCCAATTTTGTTCATACCTACCCTTCAAATTTCCTGGGTGCTATTGTTCCCGTAAAAGTAATTGGTTATAGCCTCCATTGTCCAACAGAATATCAGCTTGTAATTGTGCGTCGCTCTTGTATCGCGCTGCGCTTGGGTAGGTTTTTCATCTGCAACCAGTAGTGTGGCAAACGATGGAAAGGTTTTTAGAACTAGCAAGATGCCCATGCGTTGCACGCATCAAGATGCATTTGTATGAGTAGTTTATATTGTGGGAGAAAAGGATGAACGAGGGAAGGCCTTATTTGCAAATCTGGAGAGGGGTATGGGCATCTTTTTGCAAAATTCCCATTTGTTTCCTTCCTATCTATCAGATATAAATCGGACGACCTATATTGCAAGAAAAAAAGTATAGAGAAAAAAGTAGACAGTAAAGGAAGTAGAGATAAATATTAAATATTAAATAAATATAACAGTAGAGAAGAGAGTAGAGATAGCATGTTGAGATTTTTAAAGCGCCGCGCATTGCGATTCTGTTGGAGATGCTCTAACATGGCAGATGAGTGCTTTAATGTTGCCCATAAGATGCGCGAGTATTACTAGTAGTATATTTTTCTTGCCATGTTGAGATTTTAAAACCACGAGTGCGAACATGCAGAGGAGCAATGAAGACCAAACACGGGATATCTGGGACATCTTCCAGGAGCGTGCCAAGTTAAAGAGGAGCTGCACCGAACCTGTAAAACGACCTTTGGTAAGTAACACCCTTTCAATTACTTTCGTGTAGCCTCGTATTCTTCGATGTGTATATGTTGTAGTTTCTGTTTCTCTTAAGTGTGGTGTTCTTCGATGTGTAATAAGAAGAGTCTTAATCGTCCTAATGCTTTCGTTTTTAGCTTGATGTAGGAAGTGGGTGTTCTCACCTTGTAGTCTATTTTTATTTTTATTTTCCTTTTGAATTCACTTCTCCGAGTTCTGTTTATTTGGCTTCTACTAAATGGATCTGGGTTGCTCTGAGTATTGATCTAAAAAAGAAGTAACTTCATGTCAGGATGCAGTTCCTGCGAGGAGGGAAGTATGGTCAACCTCGAGATCATGTTTCCAAAATGAGGCTGGATTACACACAAGGTGCCAGTTCCCTAATGATGCTGGATTAGACACAAGGTGCAAATTCCCAGATGATGCTGGATTACACACAAGCCAGGTGGAGTCGTCAGTTGTTTGTGTCCTCGTGGCATTAGTTAAGGCTGAAAGAAAGTGTGCAGCAGCCCTTGAGAATGTAGCTGAGTTCCTGAAGAAGCGAAAAGAGCAATCGGATGCTCTCTTCACCTAAGCCAAAGAAGAGATGGAAGAAGCCAGAAATAAGCTAGCAGAGGCAGAACAGGCTAGGCGTCTCCTGCTATCTAAAACTGTTGTCAATACAAAATTTCCTTCATAATAGCTAGGTTCAAATTTTTATCCAGTCAACATGCCTGTTGTGATGTCCGTGCATCTACTGATGTGGCACAAAATGTTTTTTCAGGTCATGTAATAACAGCAATTACTTTCCGAACAATAACAGACGAAGCATTGGACATGGTATAGTTCACGCGCAAGCCCGACATTCCAAGTTCAACTTCCACATCAAACTCATGTTCACAGATATCTGCACATTCATACATAATGTCCACAACCATGATTCACTTCAAAGCCAAAAAAGATGTGAGGAGAGTTATAAATAAAGAAAATCCTCTACTATTTCCTGCTACCGGTGCGAGCACAACAAGTCAAGACCATGCGTAAGTTAATTATATTTTAGTCATTTTTTGTGTTCGAAAATGCCTGCTGGCTCGCGGAAGGACGTGTTGCTGGCACACGCGCGGATTTAATGAAGGCAGGCAGGGCAGTCTTAAGCTGGTTGCACGTGGCGAGGAGGCGTGCTCAGCCGGGCCTGCAGCGAGTGCGGCCCTCTTGGCCGGTGCGCCGGTTCAATGCCTGCGCTATGAGAGGTCGCGTCCGTGTCAGAGCAATCACTCCCTCCAGTCCTTTTTTGTTTGGGTATAACAAAATCTCGTTTTCCATTCACATTTTACAAGTAAAATCCGTGGACAAACTTTGACCCAAAGTATGATGGGGACTAGTAAACCAGAATGGAGGTAGTAGTTTTTTTTAATCAAAGAAGGGTTTCCCCTTCCGATTTTCATTTCTGAAAACCAGCATCTAAATCTAAACCATAGTATTTGCCCTAGAACTACCAGGTTCAACATCTCGCAACATAAACCCATACAACCTCCATCGCAAAAAAACCGTACAACCATACGCCAAGGAGGTACGTAGTACTATGAATTCCATTTTCGCTCCATACCAATCATTCTAAAAACTACTTACTAATTATAACGCGCCATTTAAAATCGGAACTCTTAACCCCGCTAAAAAAACGATATTTTAAACGTGGCTAGTCGATCTGTGGCAACTAGCGAGCCACCGCGCTCCAAGTCATTCACCTGTGGTCCCGACCATCAACTCCTACGGATCAAATTATCACACGAGCTGACTATTCCTACAAAGGTGCTCCACCACGTACCCGGTACCCGCGAATGCAGCAATCGTGCACCTAGGGTTTTAGGGTTTATTTGTTAACGTTGCCTTTACGTAACACTCATGTGTGCGAGACAGCAAGAGGTTGACTGCGTGCGTGCGCCTCTTCTCTTTGTATATGTACTCCACCGTTTGTCTGGTGTCCAAAAAATTATAATAACTACTAGCAATGTGCCAATGTGTTGCCACACGATCAAAGTAGATTAATACATATTCAGCGATTTGACAGAAAAAAAATTCTAGTTTTGAAATACGTATATCACTAAAAATATGTTATGTTTCACTCAAAATATATTCCTTTGGCGGTTTTGATGAGATAAGGGAGGAATGTTGTTGGTTTCAAGATTCGAGAAGTGGTATATGTCTAATTTCTACTCTTACTAGCAAGATGCCCGTGCATTGCACGGAACATCAAGATCTTGTGGCAGAAAAGGATGAACGAGGGAAGGCCTTATCTGCAAATGTGGTGAAGAGTGCGGGTAAATTGCCATATTTTCCTTCCTATTCGTCAGATATAAATCGGACGACCTACATTGCAGGATGGCAGGCCCACCATCATCACCAACTCTACTTTTTATCCCTGCTCTTATAAAAAGCATTGTCAGTGATGATCGTGTGCCTGCCATCCTGCAATATAGGCCGTCCGATCTATATCTAACGGATAGGAAGGAAACTATGGCAATTTTGCAAAAAGATAGCCACACCCCTCTCCACATTTGCAAATAAGGCCTTCCCTCGTTCATCCTTTTCCCCCACAAGATAAACTACTCATACAAATGCATCTTGATGTTCCGTGCAATGCATGGGCATCTTGCTAGTTGTTGCAAAAAGCCCATGTGTGTGTGAGAGAGAGGGAGAGTGGAGGAGGATGGAGTGCATGTGTGAAAAAGACACAAGGAGTGTGTGTGCGATAGGTATCAGCTTAAAATGAGGCGATAGTGTGTGTGTGCACGATCGAGAGGGCGTGTCTCAAGAAGGGAAGAAAAATCTACATAGATACAAGGAGCAGGAGAGAGACATGTATGCGATGGTGGAAGCACGAGTGTGCAGGTGTATAAACCTATCTAGAGGCTAGCTAGTCGATAAATGTTTGTGAGAGAAATACGAGTCGGGGTGCGAAAGCGAGAGTTTTGTGTGTGTGAGAGAGAGAGAGACGGTAGTCGGGAAGGGGAGTGGAAGTAGGAGTTGTGTGTGTGTGTCTGTGAGAGAGAGAGAGAGGAGACGGTAGTCAGGGTTGTCTGATCGGTAAACAAATGAATAATGTCAATCTGGGATGGAGACGAAAAGGAGACCGCAACAAATGTTGTGTCTACAGGAGAGAGAGAGAGTAATTTTAGTGGTATGAGTCATATGTAGACACATATAGGGTGTGTGAGAGAATCCCATAGAGAGAAAGACAAAGTGAAAGACGAGTGGAGACTGTGTGTGTGGCGGTGAAAAAGAAAGCTTAGGTACCGAGTGATACCAGAGAACAGTAGAGACATGAGAGATAATGAAAACCGTGTAATGTATAATGATAGGGAGAGTGTGACACTTCTCAAGGGAGATGTCGAGAGACCATGTTTGCGAGGATAGGAGAAACATGAAGTGAGCGTGCGGGTGAGCTGGAGAAAAGAGAGTGATAGCTACCTGATGGAGCATGCATGCAAGAGAGATGGGCGTGAAAGGAGTGAGCAAAAAAGGGATTCAAATATTTGAATTCGAGATGATGATACATGTAATGCATACTCGAACCAAAATTGATCTATCAAACATACATACTCATATGAATTCACGCACATCTATGTTATTTAATATGTAAATATTACTGATCCATACATTTTAGTAGAACATAATTTGGTTAAATTTTTTTGAATTCAACCTTAAGATTTCGAGAACGTTGTATTTGTAAATCATATTATACATATAAAGGAGCAGAATTCTTTGTTGTGCTTTTGAAAGTATATATAAAAAATGATGTATATAGAATGTAATTCCAATTGAAAATGGATCCCGCCCGAAAAAAATAGAATACAAACGGGATTCGAATTGAATTGGCACGGTAAACGTGCACTCTGCAAAATTTGAAAGAAGCGGGGAAAGTCGCAGTAACCGCCCGAAACCAAAATATGCGAGATGGAAATCACTACTACCTATCCCTGCCACGCAAAGCCTATCTGCTGGATTTCTATAGGGTTTGATAGGGGTAGGTTTGTAATTTCACCCAAACGTGACGTAACTGCCACTCACCCGGATTCATACACGGTGGGCGCCAAAACACAATGTGTCCTCGGCCGAAATCGACTCCCTCCCCGATTCATATTCATACACAGTGGGCGCCAAAAACAAACTCTCGTCGACAAATATTCGGTGTATGCGAGATTACCGTCCTATCCCCAACCGACTAATGTTGATGTGATGTAGTAGAAATTTGAAACGAGGGCTAAGTTTGTAAATTTCCTCGCATTTGAGACAAGCGCGCCCTAAATACATGGTTCCCCCTTCCTCTCTACCTCCCTGTTCCCCATTCGTACTCCGTGGGCGCCAAAACACCCTCTCCACCACACCCTCCTCCGTCCTCCACCGTCTGCCACCCCATCCACCGCCGTCCTCCTCCACCATGCCGGAGCTGATACCCGGACGCCGCCGTCCATTACAAGAGATGGACCACTCTCATCCACGGCTTCGGACCGGGATCCTTGCATCCCGTCCTCTCGCTTCATCCCCGCCGCCGTCCACCTTGCCGGCGCCGCTCCTACGATCGTCTCGTCCACCGCGCCCCGCCGCCATCGTCTACCCTCCTAGATCTGCTTCCACGCCGCCGACAGCCATTGCTACCGCAGCACCGTCAAATTCTCAGCAGATGCGTACACGGCGCCGCACCATAGGCGGTACTCTTTCGTATCTGCTCAACTTATTTATCGCAGAAAGAAAATAGATCGCCACTGCTTTACTCTGATTTCTTGTCTTGGTTGCAAAGTTGCCTTTGTCCGGTTTGCATCTTCAGATCCGCCATGTCACGCTCAACACTATACTCCCAATGCTTATGGTTTTCCCCTTTTATATTCCACACTAGTTAAATCACAGTAGACTAAAATTCAAAATTGGGTTAGTCAATTTTTCGGAGCTCGCCCGAGTTCGCCGGTGCGATCGAAGGGGCTCGGGTGGTTGTGGGGCCTAGCCGAACGAAGAAAACTCGACGCGGGTGGGGGTTGGGGCGGGGGTGGGGGTGGGGGTGGCGGAGGAACACAGGCGGTGGGGGCCAGTGGTCCGGCCGGCGGCCCGTGCGGTGTTCTGTATGGGAAAAATCAGAGACGAGGAAGAAGAAGGGTTAGGAGACGTAGGATCTTCATCCAACCGCTTGAAATGGTCGAGAGACAGCTGGGAGTTGCATTCTTAATGCGCTCTGGTTCATCATGTGTGGGCACTGCGCAACCAACATTTTATTATCCAAAATCTGCTTGCTCTTCTTTACCATGTTCCTCTTCCGTTCTTCTTTAATATGTATTCTCTCCGTTCCTAAATATAAGTCTTTGTATAGATTCCACCATGGACTACATATGGAGCAAAATGAGTGAATCTACACTCTAAAATGTATCTGGATACATCTGAATGTGATCCATAGTGGAAATCTCTACCAAGACTTATATTTTGGAACGGAGGGAGTATGATAGTAGTATAGTATGTTCCTTGTACTGAAGATGAGCAGGGACATTTGCAGTGTAGAGGTCTATATGGTCGGTTGTGATGGACACTTTGAGCCTCTTTGATTCATAGGATCTTGTAAACATAGGAATAGGATTTGTAGTGGCCGGCCCACTTGAATCCTATAAGAATAGCAAGGAAATGCGGGAGCTGTGTCGCCTTTGAGAGTTCCACTGATATTAACAGTACCGCACCTTCACTTGAAGAGAGCTGGTATCCGAAGCCTTTCTAGCCGTACTGGCAATACTAGCACATATATTCCAGCAAGTTCCACTTTGCTGATTTTACTCTAATGCTTAAGGTTTGCCCGTTATATCGACACTATGATATGTGTAGCTGCTTTGTGTCGCACTAGCAGCAGTCCACTATTGAAGCTAAACACTGCAATGACTTACAAAATTGGCACCAAGGCATTGAGTACCATTCTGGATGCAATGAAACTCATACGCTCCCCACCTGTTGATTCTTGTTCGGAATATGATCCTAATGACTATTCTAACCTCGAGGAGTCAAAGGTAGATGGCCTGTCCTGTTCACCCATCAAGGTGCCTGTTCTAATTTGGCAATGTTTTATTGATTGCGGTTATCTTGCATATGTTGTCTTGCATTTATTGTACTTTGTTGCACCACCATCTGCTTAGTTTACTCATCATATATGTCGAGATGCCATGCCCGTCCATTATCAATACATACTCCATCTGTCATCATACCATGTTTTTACACTCAAATGCTATTCTTGTGCATCAGACATCAAAAAGGAAGAGGGTGATTGCCGAACCTGAAGGACCACCAGCAAAGTCCTTCAAAAACGTGGTGGTGACGGAGAAATCAGACATCACCCACTTATATTGGATGTACAACCAATGACACAAAATGTAGGACCGACTCCGGCAGACTGTACCCATACTTCGCTGGCCACACCACTAGCCCCACCACACAGGACCTGCACTCCAGCAAAAGGTATATCGATTTCATTTGCCATAGCACCAGCTGTACCATAGAAAAATCCCACTCCAGCAAAAAGTACAACAAGTCCACCGGCCGAAGACCTATCCCAACTGCAGAGATGGCCAATTCCTGCAGATTGGAACCCCATTCCATTTATTCCTAGTTTAAAGGACAATGCTTTCAATGTGGTTAGGGACTACGTGCATATATTCCCATCATGGGAAGATTATTGTGAAGACAAACACCATTTTCACATCTTCCTGTCCAACTTACGTGTAAGTGCTATTATTCATGGTTATTATTTTCCTGTTTTCTGCTGATTGAACACATCAATGATTTACATTACATTGTTGTAACTAGGCGAGGGTCAATCTGAATAGTCATGACGAGCAAAGCTTGCTTGTGCTTTCAAGGAAGCATTGCAACAGTATCGGTGTTACCTGAGGAAATCACACTTTGATGGCAAGTCTATAAACGAATTTCCGGTGAAGTCTCCCGTGCTAAATTTAGAAGACATTGAATGGAAAAACCTTGTTATGCACTGGTCTCGTTCCCAGGATGAGGTACTGTCTATGAAATCACATGACAATTTGAACTTCTACTTTTCCACATGTGCCTTATGGATCTTTTTTGCAGGAAATCTGCTCGAAGAAGAATTCCGGTTTGACAAGAACGACAGGATATCGCAAATATGTTGCCCGCTGCTTTGCTCTTGTTAGTACATGTTGTCCTGTATCACTGTACTTGCATACATACTTGGTTCATTATGTGATAGCAGTATGCATGATAGCTTGCTTATCAATTGTTCGCTCCAAATTATCTGATCTATATGAATGGTTACATTAGTGTAGAATATATCCAATGCCAATGTTTTTTTAGCTCTGCATTATTCTTGTAAGTACATGCTGTCCTTTATTATTGTACTTATAATGACAGGTAGATGTTCATGTACCATCACTCTGTAGCTTATTTTCCTTTACCCTCCATTTTCTACACATCAGATTTATATTTACTCTTACCATAAGGTTGGTACTGAAGAAGTTTAGCTGTGCATTGCTCTTGGCTGTACCTTTTGCCTATATCGCTGCACTTACATTTATGTCGACTTGGTTATGTAGCATCACTCTTCATCTTATCTTAAATATTCTCAATTTTTCGTATATTATCACATCTATATTTACTCTTAACAAAATGTAGAATAAAGGCAATGCTTTTGAGAAGATTCTGTGGTAAACTTCTTGAATTGCCCCCCCCCATCAGCATGGACAAGGCCTTTATAGAGCCTTCACCAATAATGTAAGTTTGTCCATCTGAAGCCTTCAAACTTTGTTGTATATATTTGGTTAGGCATGACTGCAACAGCTGTTTATTTTTGGTGTTTGCATCAAATTGCTTGTTTAAAGTTTATTATGTAGTTCATAAACAAAAGTTTGTCCTTTCTCAATTTAAGTTTTCAGTTGTACAACCAAGTTCCTTCTTCATACCATGTAAATTAAACTATACAGAGCAAGTGATCTTCTTTTGCACTGCATGTACGCTTCTGTTCTTCATCTGTAATCCAGTGGTGTAGTGAACCTACCCACTACAGCTCAATGTCATATTCTGCAATGTCTTAACTATGAACAATGTCATATCATTCTACTATTATTTAAACCGTCTCTTTATTTGTCAATCTGAAATGGTATAAATTGACAGCACACTAACCATTGATACTTATGAGTTCTTGATCTGTAATCCAGTGGTGTCGTGAAGCTGCCAACTCCTTCACAATGGCATTTCCTACCATGTCTTGACCTGAACAATACCATATTGTGTTAATGCAATTTTAAATTGTGTCACTTTATTTGTCAGTAAGAAATGTGATGAATTGTCAGCGCTGATACTTTTATGTGCAAAACCTGTCATATGTCTGCTTGTTTATCTTTCAGAGTGAGGAAGATATAAGTGTTGAACAAGCGCAGTCTCATCATCTTGCTCAGCTGCTTGCGCTGCAGCTCCCCAGCAGGGCTAACCTTTCTTGAACTCTATTGAAGTGTTGTCGGTTTTGTATATTATTTTGTCGGCGTGTTTATTTGCACTGGTGGCGATCTTTGATGCCCAGTGTATGTAATCTGCTGTCTGCTTATGCTTTATTATCATAGTGGCGAACTTTGATGCCCAGTGGATATAATATGCCATAATTTCTTTATTGTATAGTCTAGGTTTTTTCTTATTCACGATGCTGCAGTTATTTTACTATATATATATATATATATATATCTTGTCTTTGTAGTAAATCGGCCAAACCGTAAAATTACTGTACATAATCGGGCCGTCATGCAATCATGATGTAGGTTGGGCCTGAAATGTGCCGAACAGCTCACGGGCCGGCAGCAGCCCGAAATGAACCCTGACCCATGATTGTGCGAATCAAATCACGGGCTTTTAACAGGCCAAAATTGTCTCGGTCCTTGTTTGGCCCAATCAGATATCGGCTGCGAGCAGGCCGGATGCAAACCAGGCTGTAGTTAGGCCCAACTATATGACGGGCTTTTAACAGGCCAAAATTAATATAGGGCCGAAATGTTAAACGGGCCCTTAACAGGCCAAAACTAATATCAGGCCGAATTACTAAGTGGTCCTTTAGCAAGTGGGCCCCAAAGCATAGTGTCTAGTTGACGGGCCGAATCTGATACGGGCCATAATTGAGCCCAAAGCCTCTTAAAAGGCCGGACCTGATCTGGGCCATAATTTGGCCCACAACGTGGTAGGCTTTTAACGGGCCGGATCTCATATGGGCCACTATTAGGCCCGGAGCGTGGCAGGCCATTAATGGACCGGATCAAATATGGGCCGGCATTTGGCCCAAAACATGGCAACCAGTTAATGGGCTGGCCTACTAGGGTCCTCAAAATCTTGTGGGCCTACAGCTGGGCCGGCCCATTAATGTCGGCAAAATCTCATGGGCCTTTAGCTGGGCCGGCCCATTATAATCCACAAGAATCTTGTGGGCCTTTACCTGGGTCGGCCCATTATGGCACACAAAAATCTTGTGGGCCTTTACCTGGGCCGGCCCATTATGGCCTGCAAAATCTTGTGGGCCTTTAGCTGGGCCAGCCCATTATGGTCTGCAAAATCTCGTGGGCCTTTAGCTGGGCCGGCCCATTATGGTCCGCAAAATCTTGTGGGCCTTTAGTTGGGCCGGCCCATTTAAACATGATGGGCCGGTCCATGTGTCAACATATCATAGGCGCGTCTCGTATTGGATGAGTGACACATGTGCCAACACGGACCTGACACGTGTCTCCTCCAGCCAATGATGATTTTACACGTGGAAAATCCCCATTGGTCGGGGCTGTTAACGGGTTATCGGATCCAAAACCCGACCCGATATCTTAACGGCGTTCCGTTATGGTGGATGCCACGTGTCGGTCACCCTTGACGAAAGCACTTCTGTGACGTGCGATTTATCGTCATGGAAGTGGACACATCCGTGATGATAATTTTGGTAATGTCATGGAACACTTCTACGACAGCACAGGTACGACTATCTTGATTTTTTCATAAAATCGTCATGGATGTACATGCATGACAGAAAATGCGACCTACTTTGACAAACACATATCATCATGGAAGTGTATTTTTTTGTAGTGAACACAACAACCATCTCTCTCGATTCATCCGTCCCTCACATGATCGCATGTAACACATGCATCAACGCACACATTTTGACACCCTCACCCGGCCCCTGCCCACCTCAAGGCTCGCACATCGCTCTCTATCTCGTAGCACAATCTCTTCATCCAAACCCTATTTAGCATGTAGCTTTCTGTCACATACACACACATTCTCTCCATAGGTTTGATTTCTCTCAATATCTGGCACACACACACTGCACACACACTCCCCCCTCCCCCGAGGACACAATTCATCCCCATCCAAGGTTATATGGCGACCACTCTCGCTTCTGCTTCTCTGCACCCCAGCATGCACACCACCTCAATCTTCAAAGAGGGCATCGAGGAGATCGAAGACGGCGACCACACTGCACTAGAGAATGCGGGGCCATTTGGAAGTAGGATGATGTGACGACGGCTGACTGACTCCCCCCTCTCTCTCCCACACAAAATTACCAATCCCTCTCTCTCCCACAAAAATATCAATCCCTCAACCCACAAGATCCTTCCCCTCTCGTCCATGTTTTTCCAGCTCTCTCATCAAACCTGTTGTCTCTTGTCCTTCCACGTGTAAAAAATCCGGATGCACAAGCATCTCATGCATATTACATGTCTCCATCTTTCTCACAGATCTAACTTCTTCCTCTATCTTTCTCTGCCTATCTCTCTCTCTCTCTCTAGGTTTGTCTCCTACTCTCTCACCCACATACATACAATCTTTCCTGCCCTATCCGCTCCATTTTGCAAGCTCTCTCTACACGTTTCATTCACATATTGGGATGTGTCGTGGGTTTGTCACGGTAGATGTCCTAGTGTGAGGACTTAGTCGTGGAGCCATCGCAACAAAGTTAGCTTAAAGGGGTTAAACGGGACAAAGGACACAGGGAGTTATACTAGTTCGACCCCTTGTAGTGAAGGTAAAGGCCTAATCCAGTTGGAGGTGGTATTGCTAGGATTTTGATGGCCAGGCCTTAAACCGCCGCCGGGTCGTACCTTTATATACACAGGTTGACGCCCCGCGGTTCACAGAATCCCAGCCGGCTCATAACATGTCCGGCTCGGTATCTACTCTTTCCTATCTTACAATACAAGTCATATACCTACGGCGGTTTACATCTATGGGCCCTAACTCGCCTTTGGGCCTTGGGCCTTCTTGTTAAGTCTCCTTCGTAAGTCACCATCTTCTATGTCTTCATGGGCTTCAATTCTCGTAAATCATCATGAGCGTAACCCGGCCCCTCCTGGGCGGTTTACACTCAATAGTTATATCCCCAACATTAGGCCCCAAGTTGATTTGAATTTGTTCATATCAATCTTCACCACTTAGGAAAATTCTTTCTTCATTATCTTCGCGAAGATTTGTAACTCGTCGTGACTTCATCTTCTGAGATCATGATAACTCGCTATGACATCACCTGTCATTAATTTTATACAAATCCAAAATCATATATGTATCTTCATTTTAATTGAACCTCCGAAAATTGAGGCGTCGACCATGTTATATATCCAATTTGGAGCTCCTCGATTCCCATGCATGCCACTTATCCATTCACCTTACAAATAGGGCCAGGGGTCCTTTTCACTTTCCCCCCTCAGCCTCTTCATCTTCATCGTCTTCCTCCCGACATGTTGCTCTCGAGCCCAGCCGCCGCCATCGATCCTCTCCTCTGCATCACCATTGGCCGCTGCATCAACCTCATTAGTACAGATCTCGCTCGCGCGCCTCCGCCGCTCCTGCAGCCTCGGTAAGTTCTTCCTCCTTCCCCCTCCATAGATCACATTAGGGTTCGTACGAGCTCATGGAGGTTCAACACTGTTCTTCACTTGTTCTTTGCTGTAGCATGAATTTTTGATTCAAACTTGATACTTTCCTGAGCGACAATAGCCATAGTCCTTCTTCCTTCATCAGAGCATCTCTTTTTAGGTAGCAAAATCCATTTTGGACATCAGAACATCTATGAAAACTGTTTTTTCATCACTTAGTCATTTTCCAACTTCAGATCTACGCTTTCAATATATGTGTAGGCGATTTAACTCAAAAAATAATAACCCTCCAGGTACCATTGGTCCCCTCTTAAACCGCCAATTGCTCATCTCTGCAACTTGATAATGTCAATCTCCAGTTTAACACTTTTGCATGCTTCAACATTTTCTGCCTCGCAACCTTTAGCGAATTAACCATGAACCTTAAACTGGCACAACTCTTCCTTCAGGTTATCAAATAAATGGCCAAGTCCTTTTATTCCTGTAACTGGGTTCAATCCTGGTTTACAGAAGAAGAGCTGAACGGATATGTTGCCACTGGCGCTTTAGCCAAAAAGGAAAACATCCACTGGAGAGCCCCTGGTCCCGAAAATCCTCCTGAACCCAAGGAAGGGGAAGTGATCGTTTTTGTTGACCATCTGAGTCGAGGATTTATCCCTCCCGGATCAAAAAAATTCCGTGATGTGCTTCATTTCCTCCAACTTGACACTCAAGATATTGGACCTAACTCCTTATCCAATATTTGCAATTTTCAAGTGTTCTGTGAAGCTTACCTGCAAGAGGAGCCCACGTCGAACTGTTCAGAGATTTCTACTATTTAAACCGCCATACAAAATTTGTGGACGGGCCCAATACTGAACTTGGAGGGGTTTCAATCCAGAAGAGAAAAGATGTCAACTTCCCTCACACTAACCATCATAGTCACCCCAAGGACTAGAATCAAACTTGGTTCTACTGCCAAGATACATCTCCAGCTGGTGAGAATCCTCTGTCGGGTTATCATGCTCACCGGCTTACCAGTACACATCCACTCCCCCAAAGACTCACTGCAAAGGAATGGGCCAAGTATGCACCACAGCTTTCAAAGCTCGGAGCCTTTGTGGCGAACGGTTTAACATGCATTGATTTTGTCCGTTGCTGGGTGTCTTGGATTATTTTGCCCTTAAGTCGTCGCCCCGGTTTAATGTGTGAATACACAGAGGACGTGAAAGGCCCTCAACGCCATATTAATATTCAGCTGACTGATGCTGAAATTACTGAAGCCGTCAAGAAAATGTTGAATGAACCGGTGGCTGAGTGCAACAAAACAGGGCTTAATCCTTTCTGCGCTTCAAATAAACCGCCAGCTGTAAGAATCGCATAACTCCTGCTTAATCCATACTCTTGACACTCCCTTACTGTCTTTTCAATCTTTAACAGGGTGATGATCCATTCTGGAAGAAGAAACCGCAGGATAAACAAGCGAAAACAGCCCGTCTCAAGACCAAGGCCAACAAGAAGCCCACCAAGAAGAAAACCGTCAAGCCTACCGAGTTGAACATTGATGATGACAATGATAACCAGGAATCAGAGGTAGAACTTGATTCACTTGGTTCCTTTTTCATGCATCTCATTGACAATGATTATTATCAGGAGAACGCTGAAGCTAGCCATGCAAGTGATGCAGAGGTAATTATTCTTTCATCCGGCTCACAAACTCTGCCCACACAGAAAACCCGACAAGCAAGCCGGAAAGTAAGATTTTCTCACTGTCTAGATCACTTGGATCCAAACCTTCTTTTTAATAAACAGCAACACGAAGCTCGCCGCTGCTACCTCTTGAGCACTGTGTTGGTTTTCCCTTGAAGAGGAAACGGTGATGCAGCAAAGTAGCGTAAGTATTTCCCTCAGTTTTTGAGAACCAAGGTATCAATCCAATAGGAGGCCACACGCAAGTCCCTCGTACCTACGCAAACAAATAAGAACCTCGCAACCAACGCGATAAAGGGGTTGTCAATCCCTTCACGGTAACTTATGAGAGTGAGATCTGATAGAGATAATAATGATAAGATAAATATTTTGGTATTTTTATGATATAGATTCAAAGTAAAGATTGAAAAGTAAAAATAGATTGGAAACTTATATGATGGAAAATAGACCCGGGGGCCATAGGTTTCACTAGTGGCTTCTCTCAAGATATCATAAGTATTACAGTGGGTGAACGAATTACTGTCGATCAATTGATAGAAAAGCGAATAATTATGAGAATATCTAGGCATGATCATGTATATAAGCATCATGTCCGTGACAAGTAGACCGACACCTGCCTGCATCTACTACTATTACTCCACACATTAATCGCTATCCAACATGCATTTAGAGTATTAAGTTCATAAGAACAGAGTAACACATTAGGTAAGATGACATGATTTAGAGGGATAAACTCAAGCAATATCATATGAACCCCATCTTTTTATCCTCGATGGCAACAATACAATATGTGTCGTTTCCCTTTCTATCACTGGGATCGGGCACCGCAAGATTGAACCCAAAGCTAAGCACTTCTCCCATTGCAAGAAAGATCAATCTAGTAGGCCAAACCAAACTGATAATTCAAAGAGAATTGCAAAGATAACCAATCATGCATAAAAGATTTCAGAGAAGAATCAAATATTGTTCATAGATAGACTTGATCATAAACCCACAATTCATCGGATCAAGACAAACACACCGCAAAAAGAGTTACATCGAATAGATCTCCAAGAAGATCGAGGAGAACTTTGTATTGAGATTCAAAGAGAGAGAAGAAGCCATCTAGCTAATAACTATGGACCCGAAGTTCTGAACTAAACTACTCACACATCATCGGAGGGACCATGGAGTTGATGTAGAGGCCCTCTGTGATCGATGCCCCCTCCGGCGGAGCTCCGAAAAAGGCCCCAAGATCGGATCTCTTGGGTACAGAAGGTTGCGGCGGTGGAAATATGGTTTCGTCGTGCTCCTGGATGTTTTCGGGGTATGTGAACATATATAGGAGGAAGAAGTAGGTCGGTTGAGCCATGAGGGGCCCATGATGGGGAGGGCGCGCCCAGGGGGTAGGCACGCCCCCTACCTCGTGGACACCTCGTCCGTTTCTTGACGTCCACTCCAAGTCCGCTGGATCACGTTTGTTCCAAAAATCACGCTCCCGGAGGTTTCATTCCATTTGGACTCCATTTGATATTCCTTTTCAGCGAAACACTGAAATAGGCAAGAAAACAACAATTTTCACAGGGCCTTCGGTTAATAGGTTAGTCCGAAAAATAATATAAAAGTGTAAAATAAAGCCCATTAACATCCAAAACAGATAATATAATATCATGGAACAATAAAAAATTATAGATACGTTGGAGACGTATCAAGCATCCCCAAGCTTAATTCCTGCTCGTCCTCGAGTAGGTAAATGATAAAAATAGAATTTTTGATGTGGAATGCTTTCTAGCATGTTCTTCAATGTATTTTCTCTATTGTGGCATGAATGTTCATATCCAGAAGATTCAAGATAAAAGTTTATTATTAACATAAAAATAGTAATACTCCAAGTATGCTAATCAAGCAATTATGTCTTATCAAAATAACATATAGCCAAAGAAAACTTATCCCTACAAAATCATATAGTTTGACCATGCTTCATTTTTGTCACACAAAATGCCCCCATCATGCACAACCCCGATGACAAGCGAAGCAATTGTTTCATACTTAGCCTTTTCAAACTATTTCAACTTTTACGCAATATATGAGCGCGAGCCATGGACATAGCACTATGGGTGGAATAGAATATGATGATTGAGGTTGTGTGAGAAGACAAAAGGGGAGAAAGTCTCACATTGACATTGCTAATGAATGGGCTATGGAGATGCCCACCGATTGATGTCAATGCAAGGAGTAGGGATTGCCATGCAACGGATGCACTAGAGCTATAAATATATGAAAGCTCATCAAAGAAACTAAGTGGGTGTGCATCCAACTTGCTTGCTCACGAAGACCTAGGGCATTTGAGGAAGCCCATCATTGGAATATACAAGCCAAGTTCTATAATGAAAAATTCCCACTAGTATATGAAAGTGACAAAATAAGAGACTCTCTATCATGAAGATCATGGTGCTACTTTGAAGCACAAGTGTGGAAAAAGGATAATAACATTGTCCCTTCTCTCTTTTCCTATTTTTTTGTTTGGGCCTTCTTTTTCTTTCTTTTTTTATGGCCGTTTTTTTTCATTCGGAGTCTCATCCCGACTTGTGGGGGAATCATAGTCTCCATCATCCTTTCCTCACATGGGACAATGCTCTAATAATGATCATCACACTTTTATTTACTTACAACTCAAAAATTACAACTCGATACTTAGAACAAAATATGATTCTATGTGAATGCCTCCGGCGGAGTACCAGGATTGCGATGAATCAAGAGTGGCATGTATGAAAAATTAAGCATGGTGGCTTTGCCACAAATACGATGTCAACTACATGATCATGCAAAGCAATATGACAATGATGATGCGTGTCATAATAAATGGAACGGTGGAAAGTTGCATGGCAATATATCTCGGAATGGCTATGGAAATGTCATAATAGGTAGGTATGGTGGCTGTTTTGAGGAAGATATAAAGAGGCTTATGTGTGATAGAGCGTATCATATCACGGGGTTTGGATGCACCGGCAAAGTTTGCACCAACTCTCAAGGTGAGAAAGGGCAATGCACGGTACCGAAGAGGCTAGCAATGATTGAAGGGTGAGAGTGCGTATAATCCATGGGCTCAACATTAGTCATAAAGAACTCACATACTTATTGCAAAAATCTTCAAGTCATCAAAACCAAGCACTACGCGCATGCTCCTAGGGGGGTAGATTGGTAGGAAAAGACCATCGCTCGTCCCCGACCGCCACTCATAAGGAAAGCAATCAAAGAACACCCCATGCTTCAAATTTGTCACACAACGTTTACCATACCTGCATGCTACGGGACTTGCCAACTTCAACACAAGTATTCATCAATTTCACACTTACTCAACTAGCACACCTCTAATATTACCACCTTTATATCTCAAATCAACTATCAAGCATCCAACTTCTCTTAGCATTTAAAATTTATAACCAAGTAAATTACCATTATGTTCTAAAGGACTCTCAAAATGATATAAGTGAAGCATGAGAGATCGATTATTTCTATAAAATAAAACCTCCATCATGCTCTAAAAGATATAAGCGAAGCACTAGAGCAAAAAATTATCCAACTCAAAAGATATAAGTGAAGCACATAGAGTATTCTAATAAATTCCAATTCATGTGTGTCTCTCCAAAAAGGTGTGTACAGCAAGGATGATTGTGATAAACTAAAAATCAAAGACTCAAATCATACAAGACACTCCAAGCAAAACACATGTCATATAGCGAATAAAAATATAGCTCCAAGTAAAGTAACCGATGGACGAAGACGAAAGAGGGGATGCCTTCCGGGGCATACCCAAGCTTAGGATTTTGGTTGGCCTTGGATTTTACCTTGGGGTGCCTTGGGAATCCCCAAGCTTAGGCTCTTTCCACTCCTTGTTCCATAATCCATCAAATCTTTACCCAAAACTTGAAAACATCACAACACAAAACTTAAAAGAAAATCTCGTGAGCTCCGTTAGTAAAAGAAAACAAACCACCACTTCAAGGTACTGTAATGAACTCACTCTTTATTAATATTGGTTTTAAACCTACTGTATTACAACTTCTCTATGGTTCATAAACTCTATTACTAGCCATAGATTAATCAAAATAAGCAAACAACACACGAAAAACAGAATCTGTCAAAAATAGAACAGTCTGTAGTAATCTGTAGGTTTCGAATACTTCTGGAACCCCAAAAATTCTAAAATAAATTTCTGGACGTGAGGAATTTATCTATTAATCAGCTTAAAAAATTAATTAAATACCACTCTCCAATAAAAAATGGCAGCAAATTTCATGAGCGCTAAAGTTTCTGTTTTTTACAGCAAGATCGCAAAGACTTTCCCCAAGTCTTCCCAAAGGTTCTACTTGGAACAAACACTAACTAAAAGCATAAAACCATATCTAAACAGAGGCTAGAAGAATTATTTATTACTAAACAGAATCAAAAATCAAGAAACAAAAATAATATTGGGTTGCCTCCCAACAAGCACTATCGTTCAACGCCCCTAGCTAGGCATAAAATTTCAACAATGCTCACATGAAAGATAATAATTGAAACACAAAGAGAGCATCATGAAACATGTGACAAACACATCTAAGTCTAACATACTTCCTATGCATAGGCATCTTATAGGCAAACAAATTATCATAGCAAGCAAAAACTAGCATATGCAATATGCAAAGAAGCAGAAAGAAACAATAGCAATCTCAACATAACAAGAGGTAATTTAGTAACATGAAAATTTCTACAATCATATTTTCCTCTCTCATAATAATTACATGTGGGATCATAAGAAAATTCAACAAAATAGCTATCACATAAGATATTTTCAACACGATCCACATGCATGCAATGTTGGCACTCTTCCAAAATAGTGGGATTAACATTAACTAAAGTCATGACCTCTCCAAACCCACTTTCAATAATATTGCAAACACTATTATCAATCTCATATTTATCATGGGGATTAAATAAATTTTCAAGTTCATAAGAAGAATCACCCCAATCATGATCATTGCAACAAATAGTAGTCATAGCAAAACTAGCATCCCCAAGCTTGAGGTTTTTCATATCATTAACACAATTGTCATTAAGAGAATTTATAATAACATCATTGCAATAATGCTTTTAATTGAAGGAACTATCAACTATGGGTGAAATAGCAACGATCTCACGTTTAACATAAGGAACTATAGCAAATTCATCTTCATAAATATTGGCATCATGGCCACAAGAGTAGCAAGCATCATGTTCATCAAGGGATATTTCAATCAAATCATCGGAATCATAATTATCTGTAGATTCATGCACATCATTATTTTCTTCCGAAGCAATGGTCATTCTTTCAATAAATTCTTTGACATAGACATTATGAGCATAGTTTTCATAGCAATATTTAAGTATGTCAAAATTTCAGATTCGTAGAGAGTAATATCATACTTTTCAAGCAAAGAAGCAACTTCATAAGCACCCTTAAAAGGAACAAATTCTTCAATTTGTTCAATATCAACACCCTTTGCATAAGAAGATAAGATTTCATTGTCATTGAACTCACATAGGTAGGGGAGGTGTTTTTCAGGTTTCTTAGAGCAACAAGTAAAATCACAAATTTCACAAAGATTCCAAGCATAACACAACAATCTATTTATTTGATCCCATAAGAGTCTCCCTTTTTTCAGATAAACGGTGACGCACAAAATGAGCATTCTCATCTAAAGATTCCCATCAACCAGGCTAGTTGGGGTTTCAGCACGAGCGCATAAGGATCGAAGATGATCCAAGTAGAACACTTTAAGTGGATCCATATCAATAGATTTTCAGCAAGCAAAGATGCAAGCAAATGGAAGGCACATGGAAAAACAAAGAAAGATACATACGGGAAGAAGGTGGACAGAAAAAAGCCGAATAAAATGGCAAGGGCAAAGTGGGGGAGAGGAAATGAGAGGCAAATGGCAAATAATGTAATGCGAGGGATAAGAGGTTATGGTAGGTACTTGGTATCTCTTGACTTGTGCGCAGATCTCCTCGGCAACGGCGCCAAAAATCCTTGTTGCTACCTCTTGAGCACTGCGTTGGTTTTCCCTTGAAGAGGAAAGGGTGATGCAGCAAAGTAGCATAAGTATTTCCCTCAGTTTTTGAGAACCAAGGTATCAATCTAGTAGGAGGCCACACGCAAGTCCCTCGTACCTACACAAAAAAATAAGAACCTCGCAACCAACATCATAAAGGGGTTGTTAATCCCTTCACGGTCACTTACGAGAGTGAGATCCGATAGAGAAAATAATGATAAGATAAATATTTTTGGTATTTTTATGATATAGATTGAAACTAAAGATTGCAAAGTAAAAATAGATTGGAAACTTATATGATGGAAAATAGACCCGGGGGCGGTAGGTTTCACTAGTGGCTTCTCTCAAGATAGCATAAGTATTATGGTGGGTGAACAAATTACTCTCGAGCAATTGATAGAAAAGCGAATAATTATGAGAATATCTAGGCATGATCATGTATATAGGCATCACGTCCGTGACAAGTAGACCGACTCCTGCCTGCATCTACTACTATTACTCCACACATCGACCGCTATCCAGCATGCATCTAGAGTATTAAGTTCATAAGAACAGAGTAACGCATTAGGTAAGATGACATGATGTAGAGGGATAGACTCAAGCAATATCATATAAACCCCATATTTTTTATCCTTGATGTCAACAATACAATATGTGTCGTTTCCCTTTCTGTCACTGGGATCGAGCACCGCAAGATTGAACCCAAAACTAAGCACTTCTCCCATTAGAAGAAAGATCAATCTAGTAGGCTAAACCAAACTGATAATTCAAAGACACTTGCAAAGATAACCAATCATGCATGAAAGATTTCAGAGAAGAATCAAATATTGTTCATAGATAGACTTGATCATAAACCCACAATTCATCGGATCTCGACAAACACACCGCGAAAAGAGTTACATCGAATAGATCTCCAAGAAGATCGAAGAGAACTTTGTATTGAGATTAAAAGAGAGAGAAGAAGCCATCTAGCTAGTAACTATGGACCCGAAGGTCTAAAGTAAACTACTCACACATCATTGGAGGGGCCATGGAGTTGATGTAGAGGCCCTCCGTGATCGATGCCCCCTCCGGCGGAGCTTCGGAAAAGGCCCCAAGATGGGATCGCTTGGGTACAGAAGGTTGCGGCGGTGGAAATAGGGTTTCGTGGTCCTCCTGGATGTTTTCGGGTTATGTGAACATATATAGGAG
The DNA here is from genome assembly GCF_018294505.1 of Triticum aestivum. NCBI lineage: Eukaryota > Viridiplantae > Streptophyta > Magnoliopsida > Poales > Poaceae > Triticum > Triticum aestivum. The sequence goes on from NC_057800.1 coordinate 229,362,756, forward strand.
GAAGAAGTAGGTCGGTTGAGCCACGAGGGGGGAGGGCACGCCCCCTGCCTCGTGGACACCTCGTCCGTTTCTTGACGTCCACTCCAAGTCCTCTGGATCATGTTTGTTCCAAAAATCACGCCCCCGAAGGTTTCATTCCGTTTGGACTCCGTTTGATATTCCTTTTCTACGAAACACTAAAATAGGCAAAAAAAACAGCAATTTGCACTGGGCCTTGGGTTAATAGGTTAGTCCCAAAAATAATATAAAAGTGTAAAATAAAGCCCATTAACATCCGAAACAGATAATATAATAGCATGGAACAATCAAAAATTATTGATACATTGGAGACGTATCAGCCGCACAACCCGACACAGCGGCCATGTGGTAACTTCTTCCGGTTTACCGAACACGCTGGTTCATAAATGCCGCCCAGAGGTCTCTTACACTTCTGACACATGTTATCCCAAGGCAGGTTATTTCCGACAACCTCTTAATCCGTCCGACTCAAATTATCAGGGAACTTCTCATTCTTCCTCTGGCGAGTCAACAGGAACACAAATTCCAACCCTCAAAACTGTTCCTGGGTGAGCATATTTAATTGACCCTTCATACCTTATGTTTGATCATTATACTAACCTGTTATTTGTGTCTTACTTTCAGAGCCAAGGCCAGACCCAGTAAGAAAGCCAGACTGAATACTCCGGTTGATGATCCCACTCCATCTAAACTGGAAAGGACCCCGGAACCTTCTAATCCAAATGCTGAAAACATTCCTGATGATCCACCACCACAAGACCATGCAGTCTTTGCTGACCCTATGGCAATTGACCCAATGAGCAATGCTGATAAACCGCCAAGCCCAACTAAAGTTACTGATGACAAGACTGATGATGTTATAGTCACTTGTGTTAGTTATACAGCTCCAGGCAACCCTACTGCTCTGTCAAAACATAGTGCCAAAGAATAATTTTCTGCCGTTGACAAAGGCAAGTGGAAAGCAGATTTGGAAAGCTATGCCCACCTCAGCGCTCAAGATATTCATTCTGGGTTTTTAAACCATTTGTACACAAGTCGTGACTATGAACCGGTTTACTAAATATGATGAAGGAGCGATATGAGGTAAATGCTGTTAACTCTTCATAAATATTCTTCCCTTAGACGCCAAGTTTATTGGATATAAAAGAATAGAATGTTCTGTAAACTTCGAAGAACCATATAGATCAATTCCAGTAGCCCCCAAGGGCCGGTTTATACTGTCAATATGAACCGGGACTTGTAGAATAACAACTCTTTAATTTTGTCTGTGTATCCCCCAAGGGCTGACTTAACAAAGATGTTAAGTTGGGACTAATTATGTTGTAAGTCTCAAAATTCTTGTTTAGGACCTTTATAAACCAGTTAACCACCGAGCTGATAGTGGAAGAAAAAATCCATAGTTTTAACTAGAGCAAATATGCATTAGCCCCCAAGTGCCAAGAATAATACTTGTATTGAGCTTGGGACATGTAAAAAATTTGATAAGAAGCAATAGACATTAGGCCCCAAGTGCCAAGTATATTACTTGTTATGTGCTTGGGACTTTGAATATGCATTGTCATCTCATAAATTGCTTGTCTCTTGCAGGCTGAGCTTATCAAGAAGGAATCCCAAATCACCGACCTTCAAGAAAATATCAAATCGCAACAGGTAGAGACTTCCAATGCCAAGGATGAACTGAGCAGTGCATTAGTAGCAATGGAAAAATGAAGGAAAGCTTCAAAAACAAACGGGCCGGTTGGGATACAGAAAAGTCAACTCTGCTGAATAGGGCTGAGGATGCTGAAACGGCCCTTAATTCGGTAATGGAGGAGCTGACTGGCTTTAAACAACAAATAGATGCCATGGTTGCTGCCGTTTTTGGTAAATAGCTTCTTCATAAGCTTTAAACATGTATCATCTAATAATCTGCCAGCTTACAGACATTTTTGATGATGCAGGAACCCGCGTTGCTCATCTTGGCTCAGATATGCGGCAAAAGCTAAAATATGCCTATACACTTATAGGGTAGTTATATACCTGTGTACAATGGGTTATCTGCATAGCTTCCCATAACAAACCGCCCCCAACCTTGATCAAGGAGACATTGGAAAGGCTGGCGATGATGCCTGTCCGGTTTGAAGAACTAAAGAAATCAGTTGCCAGGGCAGGTGCTCTTACAGCAGTAACTCGGGCCAAAGCCTGGATATCTAATCTTGATCCAACCGATTTGGGAAACGGCTACCCCGAGCATAAAGGAGGACGGGTCAAACTTTAATACTGATGGCCTTAGAGCCCTAACAAGGGAAATGCGCCCATTGGCTAGCAAATTGGCTGAAGAGACCGATCTTTCATATTATCAGTCGATTTATGATGCCAACAACAAGAGAGTTAAAGCGCCAACTTATGATGTTCCAAATCTTATTCCTCCAATCTGTAAGCATGCCTATGCCCCTGATGTTGATCCCTCCACACTTATAAGTGATGAAGCTGTATTCAAAGCCTTAACTGGGATCAATTCGACAACCATTGACTTCCAGCCACTAGGTAGAGAAGAGGAAGATGAACTGGTGCTGGATGATCCACAACCTTCAAGTCAACCAGCCCAAGATTCATAAACCGGATGTTGGTTGAATAGCTGCTTTCTGCAAGACTTGTTGAAACAATTATTCTTTTGGGCATAAAAACGCTTGTAATAGGCTAGCTTAAACTCTTAATCTGCTATGCCATCGTGCATATTTGCTTTTGCATGACACTGCTAATCCGCCATGTTAAGATATGCCAGGTATGCTTATGATAGTAGCAATTTGAATCTGTTCCTGCATATAATAGATTAAAGTGTCCTGGCGGTTTACCGCTGGACGGGTTATAATGCCCAATATAAAGCCATGGGAAACTAACATAGTTTACAACCAAAGCTGGACTTAAGTATAACCATATATAATTGAGAATATATCATACCTGTGATTTTTTATCACACTGTTATTTTACCAAGCCAATGTAATAAGGGTGATAACCCAAAATTTGAGCACTGGCAAGTATTATATATTGCTGTCTTATGAACAAAGCCACGCCGGGTTGATAAACACCGGATATTATCTTATTCCATACTGGCGACTTATAGTCGAAAGCCAGGCCAGGTTAATAAACACTGAATAGTTTCATGTATGAACCATAAGGCATCACATCCCTCATCGGCTTTTTAACCATATATTACTATGTCACAGGAGAAAAAACCTCAAAAAATGTTCAAGTCAAACAACAAAAAATCAAGGCTTTCATAGGCGGCCAGGCCTAAAACTCAAGTGCTTTCACGGGCTGCACAGCCACTGAGTTAAACCTTTATACAAACCTTATAAGACGGTCCTCACACAACCAATTGTCGTTTTAACTTTGACAAGTTCAGGGTCTGTATAAGATTGACTTGTGAAAAGTACGGTGGGTCATTCCAGGATTACCTGGGCGGAGTGGCAGACTTAAAAAGGCAGGATAACCCAGGGTTTGAGGTGACTACACCTGGCTTCCAAGCCTGGCTTCTAAGCCTATTACAAGGGTTATAAAAACTCTTGTCCTTTAGAACAAAGAGCCCCCAAGTAATATTTTTGAGCTGTGCTCAATGGGCACCTATGTTTGAGTTGTGCTTTTGCAACTGACTCTCTTTGGTCCCTTTAACCTGGGTAGCAAGCCCCCAAGTTTTTTTATGTGGCCTATAAGCCGGATCAAAGGGTAATCATAACTTCACTTTATAAAGCATAAGCCCCCAAGTGACCAAAAACTCATTATTTAAAGAGAAAACGACAAAGGCCCTGCTTTAACAGGGATGCCGGCTTTATTATATTGATCATAATATATACATTGTCAAAATATGTACATCAGAAGAGCTAGTGGCTCAGGTGCAGTAAGGCCGAAGATGAGCAATATTCCATGGCCAGTGGGTCTCCTCCTCCGACTTACATGAGTCTTTGTGCTCTCGAACGCCGATAAGGTAGTAGGACCTATTGTTGAGATTTTTGCTGACCACAAAAGGTCCTTCCCAAGGGGGGATAACTTGTGCATATCAGTTTGATCCTAGATAAGCCAGAGCACCAGATCACCTTCTTGAAAAGTTCTGGTTTTAACCCGGCGGCTGTGATAATGGTGCAGATCTTGCTGGTAAATCGTTGAACGAGCCACCGCAATGTCACGCTCCTCATCTAACAGGTCCAGGGCTTCCTGACGTGCCTTTTCATTGTCAGCTTCAACATAAGCCTCCACATGCGGTGAGTCATGACGGATGTCACTAGGGAGAACCGCCTCTGCTCCGTAAACCATGAAGAAGGGTGTGTAACCCGTAGATCTGTTGGGGTGGTACTAATGCTCCATAACACGGAAGGTAACTCCTTCACCCCACAACCCGACGTCCTCTGTAAGGGAACCATAAGCCGGGGCTTGATGCCTCTTAGGATCTCTTGATTGGCTCTCTCAACTTGACCATTAGATTGGGGGTGAGCCACTGATGACATGTCAAGCCAGATATGCTCACGTTAACAAAATTCTTTCATAGCACCCTTGGACAGATTGGTGCCATTATCAGTTATGATATTGTGGGGAAAGCCAAAATGGAAAATCACCTTTTTGAGGAACTGAACCGCCGTCGCCGCGTCACATTTACTGATCGGCTCGGCCTCAATCCACTTTGTAAATTTGTCAACTGCCACCAGGAGATGTGTCTTTTTGTCCTTGGACGTTTTGAAAGGTCCAACCATATCAAGCCCCCAAACTGCAAACGACTAAGTAATTGGAATCATCCTCAACTCTTGAGCCGGCACATGGGCTCGTCATAAAAATTTCTGACGCCCATCACACCTACTAACCAGGTTTTCAGCATCAGCATGAGCCGTCAGCCAATAAAATCCATGACGAAAGGCTTTAGCCACGAGAGACTTTGAACCGGCGTGATGACCACAGTCTCCTTCATGAATGGCACGCAGGATTTCACGGCCCTCTTTTGGAGAAACACAACGTTGAAAGGCCCCTATAACACTGCAGTGATGCAGCTCTCCATTGACAATTGTCATTGACTTAGACCGCCGGGTTATCTGCTTGGCTATGGTTTCATCCTCCGATAACTCGGCCCGGGTCATATAAGCCAAATAAGGGACTGTCCAATCCGGTATAGCATGAATAGACGCCACCAATTGTGCTTCTGAGTCAGGAATGTAAAGATCCTCCTCTGTAGGCAACGTGACCGAGGGGTTATATAAAATATCCAAGAAAGTATTGGGTGGCACCGGCTTACGCTGAGAACCCAGCCGGCTTAAAGCATCAGCCGCCTCGTTCTTCCTTCGATCAATATGCTCAACCTGATAACCCTTGAAATGACTTGCAATAGCATCAACCTCTCGACGATAAGCTACCATGAGCGGATCCTTAGAATCCCATGTACCAGAAACTTGTTGAGCCACCAAATATGAGTCACCAAAGCACCTCACCCAGCTTAGGTTCATCTCCTTAGCCATCCGAAGGCCATGGAGCAGGGCCTCATACTTAGCTGCATTGTTAGTGCAAGGGAACATCAAACAAAAAACATAACAAAATTTATCACCTTGAGGGGAAGCTAGCACAACTCCAGCCCCCGAGCCCTCCAATTGCCTGGACCCATCAAAGTGAATAGTCCAATATGTGTTATCTGGCTTTTCCTTAGGCATCTGCAGCTCTGTCCAGTCATTGATGAAATCCACCAGTGCTTGAGACTTGATAGCCGTGCGAGGCATATACTTCAAACCATGAGGTCCAAGCTCAATGTCCCATTTGGCTATCCGACCTGTAGCTTCTCTGTTCTGGATAATATCCCCTAAGGGAGCCAAACTTACCACAGTGATGGGATGGCCCAAAAAATATTGCTTAAGCTTCCGACTAGCCATGAACACCCCATATACAAGCTTTTGCCAGTGCGAATACCTCTGCTTGGACTCGACAAGCTTTTGTCTTTGAACCAGATATTCCTTGCCTGCCTCCTTCTGTTCCACCACAATGGCTTCGCTCACAGCCCGGGCATTAGTAGCCACATATAACAGCAACGGCTCCTTATGAACAGGGGTAGCAAGAACAGGCGGCTCAGCCAGCTATTTCTTTAAGTCCTCAAACGCTGCATTAGCGGCATCACTCCAGACAAAGTTATCCGTCTTTTTCATCATCTGATATAGAGGTATAGCCTTCTCTTCCAACCGGCTTATGAACCGGCTTAAGGCTGCAATACGACCCGCCAGTCGTTGAACATCATTGATACATGCCGGCTTAGCTAAAGAAGTGATGGCTTTGATCTTCTCCAGATTAGCTTCAATGCCTCTGTTAGAAACCAGAAAACCCAAAAGCTTGCCATTCGGCACACCAAAAACGCACTTTGCTGAGTTAAGCATCATCTTATAAAACCGAAGGTTATCAAAGGTCTCCTTCATATCGTCTATCAAAGTCTCCTTCTTTCTGGATTTCACTACAATATCATCCACATAAGCATGAACATTGCGCCCAATCTGATTATGAAGACAGTTCTGCACACAGTGCTGATAAGTCGCCTGGGCGCTCTTGAGCCCAAAAGGCATAGACACATAGCAGAAGGATCCAAAGGGAGTTATAAAAGTTGTCTTCTCTTGGTCCTTAACTGCCATCTTGATCTGATGATACCCAGAATAAGCATCTAAGAAACTCAAACGCTCGCAACCCATCGTAGCATCAATAATCTGATCAATACGAGGGAGAGCAAAAGGATCAGCTGGACAAGCCTTGTTTAAGTCTGTGTAATCCACACACATACGCCAGGTGCTATTCTTCTTGAGTACCAGCACCGGGTTAGCCAACCATTCCAAATGAAAAACTTCAACAATAAACCTAGCCGCCAAGAGCCGGGCTACCTCTTCACCAATGGCCTTACGCCTCTCTTCGTTGAAGCGACGAAGAAACTGCTTGACCGGTTTAAACTTGGGATCAATATTAAGAGTGTGCTCAGCGAGTTCCCTTGGTACACCTGGCATGTCAGAATGTTTCCATGCAAAGATGTCCCAGTTCTCACGGATGAACTCGATGAGCGCGCTTTCCTATTTTGGATCCAGATTAGCACTGATGCTGAACTGCTTGGGTGAATCGCCAGGAACGAAATCCACCATCTTGGTATCATCTGCCGATTTAAACTTCAGGGTCGGGTCATGCTCCGTAGTTGGCTTTTTCAAAGATGTCATGTCTGTCGGGTCAACATTATCTTTGTAAAATTTCAACTCCTCTGTTGCACAGACCGACTCAGCATAGGCTGCATCACCTTCCTCACACTCTAAAGCAATCTTCCGGCTCCAGTGAATGGTGATAGTTCCCTTGTGACCCGGCATCTTGAGCTGTAGGTAAACATAACAGGGCCTGGCCATGAACTTAGCATAAGCCGACCGTCCAAACAGAGCATGATAAGGGCTCTTGATCTTCACCACTTCGAAAGTCAATGTCTCCGACCTAGAGTCATGATCGTCTCCAAAAGCAACTTCCGGAGCTATCTTACCAACCGGGTGCGTCGATTTACTAGGTACCACACCATGGAAAACAGTGTTTGACGGTTTAAGATTTTTATCTGTCAACCCCATGCGACGAAAAGTTTCATAATAAAGGATATTGATGCTGCTTCCTCCGTCCATGAGTACCTTGGTGAACTTATACCCTCTGACCTGAGGTGCGACCACCAACGCTAGGTGACCCAGATTATCAACCCGGGGCTGGTGATCTTCCCTACTCCACATAATGGGCTGCTCAGACCAGCGCAAGTAACAGGGAATTGCTGGTTCAACGGCGTTCACCGCCCTCACTACAAAAAAATACACTTCCGTGATGATACTGTTTGTCACAGTAGGTCGCTTTTTTGTCATGCATGTACATCCATGACAAATTTATGACAGAATCAAGATAGTCATACTGTGCTGTCGTAGAAGTGTTCCATGACATTACCAAAATTATCATCACGGAAGTGTCCAGTTCCATGACGATAAATCGCACGTCACAGAAGTGCTTTAGTCAAGGGTGACCGACATGTGGCATCCACTGTAACGGAATGCCGTTAAGCTATCGGGTCAGGTTTTGGATCTGATAACCCGTTAACAACCCCGACCAATGGGGATTTTCCACGTGTAAAATCATCATTGGCTAGAGGAAACACATGTCGGCTCATCGTCGGGACAGATGTCATCCACTCACTAGACAGAAGGTGCCTATGATACGTCGACACGTGGCACGGCCCAACAAGTTTAAATGGGCCGACCCAACTAAAGGCCCACAAGATTTTGCGGACCATAATGGGCTGGTCCAGCTAAAGGCCCACGAGATTTTGCGGACCATAATGGGTTGGCCCAGCTAAAGGCCCACAAGATTTCGCAGGCCATAATGGGCTGGCCTAGGTAAAGGCCCACAAGATTTTCGTGTGCCATAATAGGCCGGCCCAGGTAAAGGCCCACGGTGACTCTAGCCCATAATGAACAGTAATTTTCTTTACACCCATTAATAGCCCGTGATTTACATGGGCCGTTTCCAGCCCGTGTTAGCTTTCGGCCTATTGATGACCCATACGTTCTTGGGCTCCTTTTTGGCCCTCGATTACTTCTGCCCCGTTACTGGCCTGTTCCCCTAATGGGCCAAATTCGGCCCATGGCAAGAGTCGGCCCGTTACTGGCCTGTTCCACTAATGGGCCAAATTCGGCCCATGGCAAGAGTCGGCCCGTTACTGGCATGTTACCCTAATGGGCCAAATTCGGCCCATGTCAAGAGTCGGCCCGTTTCTGGCCTGTTAACCCATTGCGCCGTTTCCAGCCTGTCCTATATTCTGGCCCATTAACGACCCGTTATGCCTGGGACAGAATTAAGCCTTTGCTGTCCTACGGCCTGTTAACGGCCTGTTACCGTGCTGGGCCGATACCAATTACGCCCGATTATGGCCCATGTAGACCCATTTATCTGACGGCCCGAGGCCCACCGATTACAGGCCCATTTATCAACGGCCCGTAGGAGACCCATGGATCCTACGGCCCGTATATGGACCATGGTACTTGCGTCCACTAGCAAACCAGGGAAAAAGAAGACTAGGAAATGAATAAGGCCGAAACTAACGCTAGGCTATTAAGGCGATTGCACAGATTACATCCACTCGGCATCAAAGATCGCCACCAGTGCAAATATAGGGAACACCCTACACTATACAAAAATGGCTTGCTATTTTGTTCAGGCGGTGGCTGCATGTTAAGAATAAATTTTGTATCGCACCAAAACAAATTACAACTATATAACAAAAGGAAGGTTGGCATAAAACTTAACAGTCTAGTAGATAAATGCACCACCAGAAGTTCAGAAGCTCAGTTCATTTGACCTGACTGTTACGTTTTCATGTTGTATTGTCCGATGGAGCACCATAACCCTCGCCTTCATTTCCCCTAGGCTCCTGAACAACATAGCAAATGTCTGATAGTCTGGTTTCAAAACCATGCATATCTTGACAACATTGAGCAATGTTTCTCCTTGTTTCACAAAGGGTCTCTGTTAGGGAATGGACTTGTGTCTGGAGCGCAGATACAACATTGCTTTGAGCTTGCATATCTTGATCATGAGGCAGTTTGGACGATATTGCCTTAACAACCAACCCAGTATTACGTAGGAACGTGCTTTTGGCACTGTTAGTAGACAGGTACTAACCCACTGCAGCAAGAGCTGACATTGCGGTTATAGTTGCCTCGCCACCTTTAGAAGGTGGCGGTTCCACCATTTTTTCCATAGCTCGCTGAAAAGTTGAGGTTTTACATTAGTAGTACCAGAACAGAAGATATTAAGGAGGCAGCAAAACCAAACAAAATAGCTTTGGTCTATATACAGAACTTATTCTGGTGAACCCATGTAAAATATTAGTTGTATTTTATTGCAAAGTACATAATAAAACCAGGTTCCAAACATATGACCATGTACCATCGCTAATGTATTGTCTATTTCTTCACATTGTATTGAGGGCTAAGGATAAAGGGACGAAGTTTATAATACGGTAAGCATAGTATGACGCCATTCATATCACAAAACAACTGAGAACAGACAAACAGGCAATTGTAACATTGTGTGGCCAAGTCCAGCACAGAACTAGATTACGGGTCAAGATCAAAGGAACATCACTCCTCTCTTTTAAACCTTGTAAGGTGCAATGATACGCTAAGACAATTGTGTATAAAATTGAAAAGAGTAATAGACATTGGCTGCAAACCATGCAGTTCAAGGCACAAGTCAAAGTAAGTAGTAGTTAAAAGGCATGAGGATTAAGGACTTACAACAACGGCTTTGACTGGTGTGGTCATGCCCTTCTTCTTGCTGGTGTGACAGTCCTTGAAGATTTCCACATCATTTGATTCAGGTACTTTTTGGTCCTTGCGGGCTTTCCTCTGCATTTGGAACAAGTCAATATAGATCTGATAATATGGTACAGCAAAAAGAGTGAAACAGCAGCTAATTACAAGAGCCTCGTAGTGTGCAATATAGCTACGAGATCCTATCGTCTGTTGGAATTTCACTTTCGTACGGTTGGCCTTGTTCTTTGAACAGTTCACCTACAAGAAGATAGATTTGTGTGGCACATGCGTAACTAGGACTTCAACATGTGATCTGATGACATATATATATATATATATATATATATATATATATATATATATATAATGTACCTGATACTTCGGATCGTACCAGTGTTTAACGAGGCCTCTCCAGTCTTCATCAGATATATTTTCCACTAGAGATGTTTGGGCAAGTTCATTGTTAGCCTTGCCTTCAAAGTGAGTTTTCCTCAAGTTATACCGATACTGTCGCAGAGCAAACTTGAAAACATGGGTGCAAGCTTGTCTGGTTGCATCATCTTGGCTATCCAACTTGAATCTCATCTATTGAAAATTATGGGAGTCTCATTATCAACAACCTAGAAAGTATTGGACAGAGCAAGACGATATTACTAGTTTCCATACATAACCATACTTACAGATAAATGGTCGAGGAAGATGTTGAACTGGGTTTCGTCTTTGTCATTCCTATACTGAATCCATGTTGGGAGGATACGTACATGACACCTAACAGCAACTGATGCCTCTGATACTAACTTGGCTGACTCTGTAGCATCACGTGGCCTTTTTAAACCTGCCTCAAAACGGATCTCCATTCTTCCTCCTCTAGATTTAGTTAACCTATCGAGCATTATCCCTGATGTTTGTTTCCTCTTGCGCCTAGGTGCTAGTCCAACAACAAACATAGGAAGTGTTAGTGTACATCAAACTATGAGACTACATATAAAGAAGCATGCAACTGTAACTTGACTCCAGCAACTACCTTCTTGCTGTTGAAGCTCACAAGGTTCATCTGATATTGCCAACTCGTCTTGTGTCAAGAGTGCTTGGGAAGTAGTGTCAGGTGGCAAGGGAGCTTGGGAACGTGCTGTTAGCTCAGTTGACGCACGAGTACGTTGTGCAGCTGGTAGTACTATGGTAGGTGTTGCAAGAACTAGGGCTGTCTCTGCTTGTTTGGTGGCAGCTATTTGTTTTTGTTTGTCTTTTGTTGCAACTTGTGTAGCATGGGATGCTGTGTTTGTAGAATTTTCTGCTGGACTTTGACCTTCTATTGCACCATCAGTACCAGCAGAATCTGCAGGATTCATCCGCTTCTCATTCCCTGCCATTCTGTGTTTCTTCCTCTTTCTCTGTGCTATGTTAAGTCAAGTCGACAAGAAAAACGAATAACAATTTAGTTCTTCAGAACAAATTGATGCGTGATGCAGACGAACTGAACTTTGATGTTAGACAACCACATGATAGGAGGATGTAATATGTATGAAAAACAGGACGGAAGAGATAACCAGAACTATGGTGTGTAAACTAAGAAGAAGGCACTTCACCAAATTAGAAGCAATGCAATGGAAGGTAGACATCATATGAAAGATGCTACAAATATCACTCTGCCAAGTTAACAGTGTCTCATCACAAATGGCGTTTAAACAAATGTGAAGCAGTACAAGAAATAAATCATATGCAAGATGCAAACAACATCACACTACCATGTTAGAGGTCTCTCGTCATTAGTGCCATTGCATATTCACAGCATTGCATATTCACAGCTTATGATGTGTGAACTAAGGAGAAGGCATTTCAACAAATTAGAAGCAATGAAAGCTAGACAACATATGAAAGATGCAACGAATATCACTCTACCAAGTTAAAACTGTCTCGTCATAAGTGCCATTTCAACAAATTAGTAATACAAGCTAGAAAAGAATGTGAGATGTAACCTATATCACACTCCAAAGTCAAACGTGACTTATGATAAGTGATTGTTGCAGGTTACACAACATTAGTAATTTGACGTAAGAACATGGTTTGATCGACAGATATCGTATGTTCTAGAAACAGGAACACGTGTCTTATTCAAGTATAATGTGTAAAGTAAGCAGATGGAATTCAACAAAATTAGAAGCAATACAAGCTAGACATCACACATAACATGCAACCACATATAACAGTGCCAAGTTAGAGGGAGCATCGGTGATGCTGCACTAGGGGAGACGTGCTCATCATAAACACAACTTTGTTGAGTGTCTATGCATGTGTTGTCTTGGAAATCATCTTGGGGGTGTGGAGGAGTAGAAACTGTAGAGGCCCTCCGTTCGGAAGGAGCACCATTATCCGCTGCCTTGCTAACTTCCTTCCGCTTTATTGATTTTGAATTGTCAAGTAAAACCGACAAGAAAAAGCAATAAAATTCTCTCTTCAGAACTCATTCATGCATGATACTGACAATCACTACTTTGATGTAAGGCAAACACATGATACCAGGATGGAATATGTACGAAAAACAGGACGGCATGGCATGTTCAGAACTGTTTGTGTAAACTAAGCAGAAACCATTCCAGCAAATAAGAAGCAATGCAAGCTAGACACCACATGAAAGATGCAACCAATATGACTCTGCCAAGTTAAAAGTGTCCCATCATAAATGGAATTTCAACAAATTAGAAGCAGCGCATGCTATAAATCATATGAAAGATGCAACTAATATCGCACTGCATATACTAAAGGTGTCTCGTCATGTTGATTGATGCGGGATACAAAAAAGACAATAGTTTTATGTAAGGACATGCTTAATAGACAGATGTACTATGTACTAAATATAGGAAGGCATGTCACATTAACAGGTATAATGTATAAGCTAAGCAGACTAGCACATGCAGTTTAACCAGATTGGAAGAATTACAATCTAGACACCATATGCAACATGCAACCACATATCATGCTGCCAAGTTAGAGCAAGCACCTGCAGTGCTAGTGTAGGGGAAATGCTATAATCAACTACATATCTACATTCACTATCTTCATCTAGCATTTCTGTTTCTTGAGAATCATGTCGGGAGGTTGACGCTGCATTCTTTAAATGAGGAGTAGTCCCCTTGCCTGCATACCTCGTCATAAGTGATTGATGAGGGATACACAAGAACATTAGTTTGATGTAAGAACATGGTTAATACACAGATGTACTAGTATGTACCAAAAACAGAAAGGCATGTCATATTCAAAGGTATAATGTGTAAGCTAAGCAGATGCAATTTAACCAAATTGGAAGCAATACAAGCTAGACATCCGGCTGGAGTGGTGAGCATGATCATCTAGGACCTGAGAGCCTGGTGGGAGGCGGGCTGCTTCACCACCATCGCAGCTTTTTACTTGGCTTCCAGGTGATGCCTATCTTTGCTGGGCTTGTCACTGGCTCGGCCAGTGCCCTGACTAGCTATTTGTCTTCTGGTGCTCACGGGATGGTGGTTCATGTAAAAAAATATCTTTCCTTATCTTACCGACTTCGGCCTTTCGAATACAAGCTAGACACCATATGGAACATGCAACCACATATGACACCGCGAAGTTAAAGCAAGCACCTGGGATGGTGGTTCATTGCGAGCAAGGTCATCAACTCCAGAGCTACGTTCGCCATCTCCATTTGCTGACACTACACCCTTTAAAGCGTTGAAATGTGTCTTGCCTAGCCGCACACCAAACTGGGGCGACTTCTCTCTTTTCTTTTTGGCTTCTCTCATGGCAGCAGAGTCTGAAATACCCTTGAATAAAAACACAACAATGAGAGTAAGGGTGAAGTGTGTGTGCAGAACTAGTGCACTGTAAAAGTAGCAGATAGCAGGTGGCTGAAAAATAAATGACAGGAGACATATGATAGCTCTACAACATTGCATGGCAAACAAAATTAGATTCTACTCTGTATGATTTTGTAATATATGAGCATAGGAAATGCAGGTACTCCTCCAGCACACCACCACATGTGGTCATATCTAAGATAACAGTCGACTGAAAATAAACAGGGCAGTCGATTTTTTTAATGAACCGTCCGATCTATAAGGAACGGGCAGATGGCCTTCGTCTACCTCCCACCAGTCACTATTGACGATCTTTCTCGAACCGCCAGCGACCACCGGCCCAGACCCCTGCCTCCGCCGCCCCGCCCTCCCATCGACCTCACACCACCGCCGTGCTTGGCAGCGCCCCCAGGCCATCCCTTTAATCCCGACCGACCTCTAGATCGGGCCCCAGTAGCTCTAGGCCACACACGCCCCTAAGATAAACACCAAGGCGCTGCTTCCCCGGCGTAATATGCGTACTAGAGCCTGTTACGCCGGGGAATGCTTCCGTTAATTGGGAATCAAGTGGCCAGAAATTGAAATTCAGGGGGGCGACAGACCTTTAGCTAAGGTGAAATAGTATATGAGGAGAAACCTTGTGCATCGCGAGTTACTAGGAACATCTAGTATCAAGAAGAAGCGGTCAACTAGTGTCTTCTGTGGGATGAATACCGTGCAAGCAGAGATGTAAGATTTGCACGAATAAGGGAAGAGGAGTACCTTTTCGGTTGCCAGTGTGGTCACCTCCACAAGTCCCGCCGATTTTCTTCTTTTTACCCGGGAAATCGATGTTCTGGAGGGTGCAGGCTTGGATGAACCCATGGCCAAATTGTTGACTGTGTTGCCATGGCCGTATGTCAGCGGAGGGGAAGCAGATCCGAGGCGGCGAAGGACGACATAGCAGGAACAGCTCCGGTGTAGTGGAGGGTGGCGAAGTTGGAGCGGCAGCAGTGAGGCGCAGGACGGCGTGGTTGAACTGGCTCGGGTACGGACGGCTCAGCCTCGCCTTCAACTACTAGCCGTGGAGGGCGTTGCGGTTGAGGTTGCGGTGGACGACGATGTCGGGGTATCGGCTCCGGCGTGATGGAGGAGGGCAGCGGTTGATGGGTGGGATGGGGTGGCGGACGGAGGACGCCGGGGTTTCGCGGCTGGTGGAGAGGTAGTTTTGGCGCCCACGGAGTACAAATGGGGAATCGGACGGGTGGGGGGGACCATGTTTCGGTCTGGGACGCACTTGTTTTTGGCTTTTTTGAACAGAAATGGGATATGCTTGTTTGAAATTTGGGGAAAGTACAAACTTTGCCCCCCTCTTAAATTTCGGACCTACTGCGGGTCGGGGGTAGGATGGTAATCCCAGGTGTCCCAAATAGTGGGCGGGAGCGATTTGGGCCGCGCGCATGTGTGCTTAGGCAGCCATTGTGTATGAATGTTTTTCGGATGCGGTTGTGTGGCGTCTAGATGAAGCTACAAACCTACCCCGGTTTAGACCTTTTGACGTCGGGCCGGTAGGTTTCACGGGTCGGAGTTATTAGAAAAGTAATTTCCTTGTACTACCAAACATTGGTCTCACGCGGTTTCGGGCGAGTAGAGGCTCTTTTGGCGCTTCATTCGAAATTTTGAAACACAAGCATTCACGTTTAGAGTACTCTTGAACTATGAGGATAGACCTAAAAATACAACGTTATATTTGACCTTGTATGTTTGAAATCCTCGTTAAATTATTCGCTTCTTTTTGAAATTTTGACACTTGAAAATCCTATAACTACGATTATTTTGGAATGGAGGAGCTAAATTTGAATCTATTTTGTACACGACTACATATGCTATTATGTACAAAATCAGAGCAAAGATTGGTGCCCCCATAATTTAGGTATGGTTTACAAATGCCATGATATCAAATTCAAATAATTGAATGGACTTCATGTTGAATTCGATTTTTTAAACCACCTTAAGTTGAATTCAAATGTATGCTAGTTCATAGGTAGTAGCTATTTATAATGTCCATTGTGTAACTTTCGTATGTATAATGTGCTTTACACACACAACATGAACTATACTCACGTTTATATTCGATTGCTAAAGTGATGCATTGTCTGGAGTTCAAAATACTAACTATGTGGATCAATTGTGTCGAATAATAACATAGACATGCTCAAATTTGATAGAATCTAGATGTTTGATGGATCAATGACCGCTCCTTACACGAATTGCAAATATCATGATCCCATCCTAATATTTGGATACAATTTATATCTTTAATCAATGTGTAGAGTAGTCTTTTACGTGTAGTTTCACTCTCCATCGGTGGTCTCTCACACATGCTCACACACTCTCTCCTGAGGTGTCTTTCTCGCACACATGCTCTAGATATAACCCTCCCATCCTCTCGTAACCATTTACAACTGTTTTCACTAACCTTTATCACAAGCACTCTTCCTCTCGCAAACATACACATGCACAATCCTCATCGACCCTTTCTATATACATGGACCTGCCTATGTGTCTCATGTACGCACATTATCTTTACGCCTATCTCTCACGCAATGTCTCACACCTCTCTTCCTAATCGACGAGTATGATTCTAGCAGGGCATTCTGTAGGATGCCCCTTAAAGTTAGTTTGGATGAATAGTAATATCAGAGATAAAGGGGTTACCTTAGTCCGAGAACCTAGGGTTACAAATCCTAGCCGGCTTTGTCAGTGGACACAGAGTCCTTCACAATTCTGCTATCTTTGTCTTGTACGACTAGTCATCCATGGGTCTTCCTAAATGCATCACGGGCCGACCAATGTGGCACAGGACGGAACAGAACGAAGGGCCTCAGCTCGACCCACCGGACCTCATGCGGTGACACACCCTCTGCCCCCACGTCTCATTATCTTCTCACACCCACACATACCAACACAAACACCACACACACAGAAAATTTCTCCTGGTGCCTCTATTCCCTCCCCCCTTGCATATACACACTCAAGGGAATGGAATCTCTTGTCGTGACGTCATATTCGTCTCTCTCTCTAGACCACTCTCATTTCTCGTGCTATCCCCCACCCCCCCATCGGCCCCTCTATCCATGCCTCTCTCGAATACGTAATACACACACACATACCTCTCTAGGCCTCGCCAAATGCATCAATTACACATTCACACATACATCATGTACCCCATTGATCTAAAAAGCCCTCTCTTCATGTTTATTTCGCATACAACATTCCTTTTGAATAAAGTGTGGCCAAAAAATTATTTTAGAGTTTCTACATATATACAACATTACAAAGTTATATGGAGGAGTACGAACGCTAATTTGCATTGCATGGTGCCCACAATGATATTTATTCCGCACTATGAATTTGTATATTTTTATACTATATACAAAGTTAGTCATAATAAAGAGAAATGAAGAGCACCTCTCTCTCCATCGCATACCCCCCCTGTACGCCCCTTTCACGTATGCACACAAAACTATCTCCAGGTCCTCTAAAAGTAAGCCCCCAGAAAATTCACGCATGTTTCATCTTTCTCTCGCGATATATGCAATGACGATCATTGTATTTGAAGCGAAAGCACGATACGTACATTGGACTTCAGAATCCACTCATTACGGTCACCATTTACGTTTAGTGGTTATTATGCAGTCACGGTCTCACCGTACAACTCTGTATTTGCTCATGACATGACTAGTTGACCAGTTAAACGCTCCACGTGGCACCTCTAGTGTTGCATCACATTATCTCACTACCATCGTGCCCACCTGTCGACTTGTATCTACTCTACATCTACACTCTTATAAAATACATAAAATACACTCTTATAAAAACAGAGTCGGTGATGATGGTGTGCCTGCCATCCTGCAATATAGGTCGTCCGATTTATATCTGACGGATAGGAAAGAAACTATGGCAATTTTGCAAAAAGGTGCCCACACACCTCTCCACATTTGCAAATAAGGCCTTCCCTCGTTCATCCTTTTCTCTCACAAGATAAACAAGTCATAGAAATGCATCTTGATGTTACATGCAACGCACGGGCATCTTGCTAGTAAGAATGAAAACAAACGACAAAAAAATATTTGGACGGTGGTTCGAAGTCATGACCGCGGGCACAACGGACAAGGTGGCCTTGTATTGGTATGCTGAGCCGTCTGTTTTAACACACAGGAGCTGGTGTGGTGATTATACACACTCCCACGCATGCACATGAACTGCATCCACGCAACACTCACACAAACACATGCACCCACGCACGCACGCAACACTCACGTGTACACACGCAGCCACGCACGCATGCAACACTCACACACACACACGCACGCATGCATGCACACACCATTACACCACACGACGAACACACACTCTCACACTCAAGTGCTCAACCTACACATGCATGCGCACACATCAGGACCTGACAGACACATACACAACCAGGTGATTCCTGCGCACGGGTTGGAGCCTTGTCGCGCCTGCGTAAATTTGTGTTTATCTGACCTTTTGCCTATGCGAACTGACAGGTGGGACCCACAAAGAACATGGTCAATTTAACTAGTCAACATGCGCCACGCAGACTATTTGGTCGGTCAACAGAGTGCAATCCGATGCTGAGCTGTGAGCAAGTGACCGTATAATCACCACAAAACGTATATAGTGACCGTAATCAGCTTATTCTGAAGTTCGGTGACCGTATTACGCTTTTATCTCTATAGGGCCTCCAAAACTACATCTCTACACGCTCTCGCATGTTACATCTAACAACTATGCAATACAACACTACTACTACACTCCAACACAATAAATCATATGTGTTTTTAGTTTTACTAGATATCATATTGTTACTTATAATTATTCAGTTTGCATACATTAAAATGTCCTTTGAAATGTATGGCCAGTATCATCTACCGCGCGGGGAAAATCCCGCCCTTTCCTGTTTAATCAGGTTTGTATGGATGGATCGTGCGAAACAGCAAAACTATAGTACTATACAGTACAAGAGACAGTTCATTGGGTCGTCGTGTCGTCTACTCCTCCGTCGTCAGAGTGGAGCGCTCGCTTTCATAAATCTTCTAGTCCCTTTTGCCTACATGTGGGACATCAAGCTACCGGGTCCACGTGCCATACCGGAATACAGTGCAGAGCAGCCGGGGTGAAGCACCCCAGTCATGGCGCCGACGTAGTAATGAGCAATGAGGCGTCAAATCACAAAGCCGCACCTTTCCCTTAGTTAAGTTGGAGGGACGAAGCAACCATCATTTCACTCGCTGATGAATCCGCTTCTCCCTCATCTTCTTCAACTTAACCACGTGTTGCTTCTGCCGTTGTTCTGCCTCATGTGAGACGCGGATCGGCTTGGTAAAGCACTGACACGTGGGACCGCATGTTAGCAAACCGCCAGGACGACGTCCTCCGAAAATAAGAGGCCTAATCCTAGACTTACAAAGGGCTACGTAGCTGCTACGTATACTTTCCATCTAATCTATATATGCCCCCATGATTTTCAGGTGGGGTGGGCCTAATCCTCTCCTTTAATGCAATCAAATAGTCCCACATCACATTAGTTTGTAACTTTATGTAAACCATTACATGGATGTAGCATTGCTCAAATAAGAAACATCCCCCGCCATCCGCGCGGCAAAGTCACCTCCTTTTTACTAATCTCGATTCTATAATTTTTAAGATCAATATAATTGAGATTTGTATTGATAGCACACAGGAGCAAAACCAAGTGGTGCGGTTAAGGGCATCCACAATGTGTAGCCAAATGTGAAAATAGCTTTTGGCATCGTGGGAACCATTGTGGACGGTGTTGCCAAAGCCAAAAGGATGGAACTGAAGCTCCCTGATTGATTGATTGAAGGAATAGAAAAATGCAACATCTCTCCTCTTTCTCCCATGCTTGGACGCATGTAGTACAGTATAGAGCACAGAGTCTACTCCCCTGTCCCTTCTATCACAAATCACAAAGCAGTGAGGCATCAAATCACAAAAGCATGGACGAAGCAACCATCATTTCACTCTTCGCTGACTCCGCTTCTCCATCGTCTTCTTCGAGAAGCCATCTCACCGCATTAGTTATAGTAGTACTAGTAAAGGACTTCCTGGATGCAAAGAAGGCGGTTGTCTCGGCTTGCAGGCGGCACTTGCGAACGACTTACCGTGGTCTCCCTCAATGGTGTTCTCCGTCGAACGCACTTCGCCAAACCACCAAAAAAATCATCGACGTCACCGCAATGGGGAAGGCCAGTATAGTTACTACCTCCATTTTTTTGTACACAAGGCCAGTATATCAAAATTACAATTTGCAAAGGGCCACTAACACTAATCGAGGCAAAATTGATGGGGTTAGCAACCAAGGACATTAATATCCCCTGCATGCATGCGGAAGTGAGAAGGTTGGTTTGCATGGCGCTGCATTAATCAAGCGATGAGGAGTGAGATGGTTAGCTCTTTGGTTTTTGGAGAAAAAAATATGCATTAATTGACACGTGAAACGAGGATTTGTATCGATTAAATCCCGCGAAGGAAAACCCAGCCTTTCTTTTTTAACACTAGTACTCCTAGTACATACGTACTTATCCTGTTTGGGTCTAGGCCTTGTATTGCCAAACTTCGCCACACATTTTTTCCAAGCTTGCCTAAAGTTTTCAAAATGAGAAGGAGGTACACTTGCGCACGGCTATCGCGGTCGCACCGCACCCTCACACGATCGCTCCTGCACGCCGCGGTCGCACCGCACCCTCACACGGTCGCTCCTGCACGCCACGGTCGCACCGCACCCTCACGGTCGCTCCTGCACGCCGCAAACCCAACCAAGGGAACACACCCTCAATGACATGTGCTGACGCATGTGAACACACCAAACTCAGCCATCCTATCGCTGACACATAATTTTCGTTCATAGAGTATGTTTATCCAACCGCATGTTGGGGAGCATGCGTACGGCCCGTGCGGTGGTCTATTGGGGAAGAAGAAGAGGTGAGGAAGAAGGAAAGAAGGGTTAGGAGACATAGGATATTCATCCAACCGCCTGAAATGGTAGACTGACCCAAGTCAGGTGACTTGCATAACAAATATATGTTTTTACATAGCAAAAGATCCATAAAAACAACAACATAAAGAAAAACTATCACTGCTCACGGAAAGAGACAACCTCGTCGCCTTTGGCTGCCGGCGCGAACCAGCCATCGCTGCCAACTTTTGTCTCCGCACCGTGGTTGTCCTCGGCCTCCAGCTACTCGTTCAAGCGGAGCGTGCGGGCACTCTGCATGGACAAGAGCACAACCCGGTTCATGTCGAGGACGTTCGGTTCCGCCTGCAAGAGGGCCTCGATGGCAGCGGCATCCGCGCGCTCCGCGTCGAGTCGAGCCTCCGCCGCCCGGTTCAAGTCCAGGACGTCTGGTTCCGCCTGCAGGAGGGCGTCAATGAGAGCGGCATCCGCGCGCTCTGCGTCAAGTCGAGCCTATGCCGCCCGGTTCAAGTCCAGGACGTCCGGTTCCGCTTGCAGGAGGGCCTCGATGGCAGCGGCATCCGCGCGCTCCTCCTCAAGTTGAGCCTCCGCCGCCCGGTTCACATCCACGACATCCGGTTCCGCCTGCAGGAGAGCCTCGATGTCAGCGGCATGCGCGCGCTCCGCGTCGAGTTGAGACTTTGCCTCCCGGTCCTCCTTTAGTATCGCCATGTTGAACCGCTGGTCCGCCTGCACCATGGGGGACTCGGACGCCGGCACGAAGTCGACGTCCATCATCTCATACCCATCGGGGGTCTTCTGCGCCGCGACCTCTGCCATGAACATTGGATCGGCTTCCTCCTCCTCGTAGCTTGGCTCCAGAGAACTCGGGGATTGGCCTGCCACAAAGCGAGCATGGGAACGGAGGTCTGTGGCGCCGACCGCCGCCATGATTTATGTGCGGCGCTCCGGCGTTAGCATCTTGTAGTAAGTGATCTTGCGATGCACCATGGCTTTTCGGCGAACTAGGGGACGCTTGACGCGGGCTAGGGGATCAAAGGTGGGGGACTGGGCTAGAGATTTGGTGTGGTTTTAGGGCAGTGGCTGGCGTAGGCCGAGCAGCAAAGGTTCTGGTGTGAATAGTGGTTCCGGTGACGACCGGTCAATCGGTTTTGACTATACATCGCTCTTCTCGCGTTCGCGTTGCAGCCCGGCATGCTGGACCCTCCATGCCGCTCACCGAATGGAACGCGCTTCGTCTTGCGTTTTCGCTCGCTTGTGGGACCGCGGTTGAGAGCAAACCGACGTCCCTCCCCCTCCCCCGCCCGCATCATTTATTATACCACCACTCCCTCCGTTTTATGCGGAGTAAATAAAAACAGAGGGAGTATACTACGGATGAGGATCCCCTGACGTGGCCGAACCCATTGAGTAACTGACATGCGGGGCCTAGCAAGCATGGGGTCTACCAGTAAGTGACCGAAAGGGAGGGTAAGGCAAGGATACGTACGTCAAAGGATCCACTTCCACTATACTACTTTGACCAAATGTTAGACTAATAATATATGACATGCAACTTACACAAATGTTAGAGTAATAATATATGACATGCAACTTACACAAAGCATACAGGGTCTAATGCGTTTTTTGAGGCTGACTATGACCAAATGTTAGAGTAATAATATACGACATGCAACTTACACAAAGCATACGGTCAAATTCGTATGTGAAAGGAGTTTCCAATGATATAATTTTCACATTATACATCTCATGTACTATTAATCTTGTCAATAGTCAAATTGGAAACCATCTCGAGTACAAATCTAGGAGTATGTACGAATCTAACAATATTGATTGGGCGTTGTTGAATGTTGATACCCTTTTGATCAAAGTAGATATACTTTGACTACACATAAAACTTATATGTAAACTAGAAAGGATAGGAGGGAGTATATTGTACGTTCAAAAATGATACGAACATTGAATACCCTTTATATATGATTTGCGGATGCTATGATCACCAGTTCAAAATTTTGAATCCACCTTAGGTATCACGTGCCCCCACTCGTTCCCTCTCGATTTCATCTCGGGGTCCGGAGATCTATTGAAAGAGGACTAGGGTGGGTACATGCGAATGATACTCGGCGGAATGTTCAAATGAGGCATGCGGGAGGATGGACTCGACTGGAGGGCGACATGATCGATGGAGAAGAGGGTTGGAGAGGAATGAGAAATAAGCAAACGCCACATGATTATACTTGAAAGGCTCAAATAAACAATAAGTTGTCTCGCTTGGCCTACATAGTGAAAGGCCTAATGCGCAACACGGAGCACTGACGCTCGAATATGGCTGGGAAAACAGGGAAACAGACATGTGGGGCACACCCATCGGGACGACGTAGCGCAGACTAGTCCAATGGAGGAGCTGGCGCACGACCTCCTTGCCACCGACAACCGTTCATGTGGGTTGTTGGGGCCAACAACGGGGCGCAGCTCCAGCACCGCCTCTGGACACGGCGACCACGGTGAGCGACACGCTCATATCATCGCTAGACACGGTCGGTTTCAGTTTGCCGAGGGTGGCGTTAGTGCTGTGGCACGACCAACGGTATGTTTGGTTTGTGCCCAAGGTTGCCCCATCAAAGCATTGGGTAGCCAAAATTTTGGTTGAGGTATTGGTTGCCCATGATTTGGCCGACATTGGCAAGAAAAATGAACTTGAGTTGGCTAGAGTTCATTGGCATGCCAAAGAAATGGCAACCATCCAAACAAAGACGAATCTTTGGGTCATGACCAAAATTTTGGTTGAGGTATTGGTTGCCCATGATTTGGCCGACATTGGCAAGAAAAATGAACTAGAGCTGGCTAGAGTTCATTGGCATGCCAAAAAAATGGCAACCATCCAAACAAAGACCAATCTTTTGGTCATGACCAAAATTTTGGCAAGGTGCACTCTGGCCATAATCCAAACACACCCCAACACCCGGCTCGTCGAGGATGCACGGGGCGTCGCGACGCGTCCGCGGAGTGGTGTAGCGTGGCCAACTGCATCCTCTAGACCTGAGACCATGTCGGGTCGTCTTGCTTTTCCAATGACATGCGGGGATCGCATGTGAGCAAACGACATCTCCAACATTTCCACGACCACAGCTGACTACCCTGGCACACCAAAACCCTCGTCCCTCACGCTGTCGCGTGGTGCGTTCCTAGCCGGCGCCAGCTGCCCGCATTCATGACGTCCGTTCCTATGTCATCATTAAGAGGCTCGGTGCCCGTGGAACCAACTCCGGCGACTTAATGATGCACCCGGACGCTTGGCCTCACTGGAATGCGCTACTTAAAGCGGCAACGCCCAGCTAACCTCCACACCATAGCGCATCATCCTCCTACCTGGAACCACAGCCGCCATGACCGCAAGCGCGAACGCTCTGCGGGAGAGCTTGTCTTCGGGGATGGAGCTCGAGGTCGCCGCCCTCGCTCAAGTCGCCGCATAAGCGGTGGCCATGCTGGCGATCGATGATGGGTGCACCGTCAGCCACGCGTCCTACTTGCCACCGTCCAACGTCCGACACCGCTGAGGTCGGCGACTCCTCCGAGGATGAGTAGGGCATGGGAGGCGGCAGGGCATGGTGTGCCAACTGGCCGGTTCGTCTCCCGTGTTCTACTTTTCCTCGCCGGAGACCGCACCTTCACTTCACGGGTCTTGAACCCCGCCCCCGTACATGGAGATCACAGATGGAGGACATCGGTCGCCGCCATAGAATAGGTTTAGGGTCGGGTTTCTTTTATTTATTTTTTGTCCTATAAAAGTTCGAAATGTAATGAAAATCTGCCGTGTTCGCACTAATCTCGGCCGGTGTATATGAACTTCCACAATAATATACATATTGTAGAAGTACTAGCAAGATGCCCATGCGTTGCACGGAAGATCAAGATCTTGTGGGAGAAAAGGATGAACGAGGGAAAGCCTTATCTGCAAATGTGGAGAGGAGGGAGGGTAAATTGTCATAGTTTCATTCCTATCCGTTAGATATAGATCGGACGGCCAATATTGCAGGATCGGACACATCTTTCTACATCTACGGGAACCTATGAAAGGGTTAAGGTAAATTGCCTCTCTCTCTCCTCCCCTGATTTTCATGGTGGTGGGCCCCTCCCTCCGCCCAATCTACAATCAACAGCTCACACGTTTCACATTATGTTAATTACGTAACTAGGATTACATAGGTGTAGCATTACTCGTCCTAAAAACCCAACTAAGCCAACCTCCCAGCATATCACGCGGGAAAAGACCCGACCGCGTCGTTTTAGTCGGGATTACCGGATTACTAGTAGTAGTATCGATGGATCGCGCAAAGCAACAGATTTTTTTGAGGGGGCGAAGCACCTAGTTTAAAAGGAAAAATGCGGTACACTCACAGCACTCCTGTCGCGGTCGCATTGCACCCCACACACGTTCGGTCCTGCACACGGCTCACGCAAACGGAACGCGCTTCGGCCTACCTCTTCACTGACACATGGGACTGCACTTGGAGAAAACAACCATGCGCCAAACTCCCCCCGCCCACCGCGCGAAAATCCTCCCCCCCCCCCACACCCAAAAATTCCCCCCAAATCCGATTCAACCACCC